>NC_071997.2:17477790-17780821 GCF_028885655.2 Pongo abelii | reverse complement strand
CGCGGTGGCACCACCCTGCCCCAACGTTGAAGCTCCGGACGGGACCCCAGGCACCTCCTGGCCGATAGCCGGAGGCAGGCACGTGATGGCAGATGACACTGCAGCTTCCAGCAGGTCACCACCACAGGCAAGTGAACCCTGGGACTGTGGCCACAAGCCCTGCCAGACGGGCCGAGTGGCGGGCTTCCAGCCCCGGACAAACCACGACACATGCCAGGCAGGTGGGGGGCGGGCGGGTGAGAAGGATGGTGTCTCGGAGGGGTGTTGGGGAGGAGGGGCGGTGGTTGGCAGGTCGCCGGGCTGCCACCAGGTGTGGGCAATAAACCACGGTGACTGGGACGCGCTCCCCCACCCTATCCCCGGCAATTCAAATTAGTTCTCACAGCTAGCTGCATTGTTCATCGACACAGGAGCCTAGCGATCCACCACAAAAAGTCATACAAGGTTGATTTGGTGAGGGTGCTCCCAACAACGGGAGGCCCTCCTGGCACAGCACATCCCCCAGAGGGATTTCCTCAGGCCGGCCAGTCAGACAGCAATGGGACAAGACTCCAGAGAGGGGTCGGAAGGTTTCACAACACAGGGAGGGGGTGCCGACCACAGAGGGGGGCGAATGCTGACACCACCCCACGGGCACCGGGAGCTCCCGCCCCCACAGCACGGGACACATGCCACACACGCGACACACGCACGATGGCATGACTGCCGCCGGGTAAAGCCCCCACCAGCATCAGCGGCGACACACAAGTGCGGCACGGCCCCGGCCGGCTGGGGAAACGGATTCGGCTGGTGAGGCGAGGGAGGGAACAGCCCCTCCCGAAAGGACTCCCCCGTGGACCCACTGCACCCGACCCACAGGTGGATGGGTGACCCCCCAAAGGGGTCCTTAAACCTCCGCACCAGAACGCGCTAGGTACCTGGATGGTGGGGGTGGATAAGGAGGGGGGACAGGCGTCCAGCCTCCTACCCTCGAGACGCCCTAGCAGGGAGGCTGGGGAGAGCCAGCGGGCTGGGCTGGGCCCTGGGGCGTGGTGTGGCAGAGGCGATGATGGCAACAGCAGCAGCGATGGGAACACAGCTGGCCCCGATGGGAGCAGGTGGGATGGGGCCGAGCCAGCGGGACAGGGTGGGATGACGGCCCCGGCGGGAAGGGCTCCGAGACCCCCACCCTGCCGTGACACCGAGAACCACTCTCGCACCCACTGACACACACGTAGGGGCCACGGCAGGGGACTGCTCCATGGTTCTCATCAGGCCGGCGAGCCATCCAGACCACCCCACAACGTGCACACATGGTTTTGTCCCCACATGCATGTCTCTCTCTTCCCCACCTCCCTCCCAAGTTCTCCAGCTCTCGGTGCAGGTGGAGCTGTGCAACCAACAAAGGGCACAACCCCGCCCCCACATGCACCACATGGGGAACACCGTCGGCCAAGGAGGAAAGACGCGGTGGTGCCTCCCCGGTTTCGCTCTTCTCCATTAATGATCCCTCCGCAAGTTCACCTACGGAAACTTTGTTGCGACTTTTAATTCCTCTAGGTAGTCAAGTCAAACTGTCTTCTCAGTGCTCCGCCAGGGCAGTGGGCTGACCTGGCGGGGCCGATCCAAGGGCCTCACTAAACCATCCAATCAGTAGTAGCTACCGGCGGTGTGTACAAAGGGCAGGGACTTCATGCAAGCCTATGACCCGCACTTACTGGGAATTCATCATTCATGGGGAATAATTGCAATCCCCGATCACCATCACCAATGGGGTTCAACAGGTTACCCGCATCTGCCACATAGGGTAGGCACACGCTGAGCCAGTCAGTGTAGCGTGCATGCAGCACTGGACATCTAAGGGCATCACAGACCTGTTATTGCTCAATCTTGGGTGGCTGAATGCCACTTGTCCCTCTGAGAATTTGGGGGACGCCCACCGCTCGGGGGTTGCATAACTAGTTAGCATTCCACAGTCTTGTTCATTATCAGAATTAACCAGACAAATCACTTCACCAACTAAGGCCATGCACCAGCACTCATGGAATTGAGAAAGAGCTATCAGTCAAACCTGTCCGTGTCCAGGCTGGGTGATATTTCCCGTGTTGAGTCAAATTAAGCTGCAGGCTCCACTCCTGGTGGTGCCTTTCCACCAATTCCTTTAAGTTTCAGCTTTGCAACCCTACTCCCCCAGAAACCCAAAAACCCAAAGACTGGTTCCTTGGAAGCTGCCCAACGGGTCATGGAAATAACGCCGCTGCATCGCCAGTCGGCATTGTATATCGTCGGAACTACGACGCTATCTGATTGTCTTGGAACGTCCAACTTTCATTCTTGGTTAACGAAATCATTCTTGGCAAATGCTTTCGCTCTGGTCCGAACTGCGCCAGTCCAAGAATTTCACCTCTAGCGGCGCAATACGAATGCCCCCGGCCATCCCTCTTAATCATGGCCTCAGTTCCGAAAACCAACAAAATAGAACCGCGGTCCTATTCTATCATTCCTAGCTGCGGTATCCAGGCGGCTCGGGCCTGCTTTGAAAACTCTAACTTTTTGAAAGTAAACGCTTCGGGCCACGGGACACTCAGCTAAGAGCATCGAGGGGGTGCCGAGAGGCAAGGGGTGGGGACGGGCTGTGACTCACCCACCCACCCTCTCCCAAGATCCAACTAGGAGCTTTTTAACTGCAGCAACTTTAATATATGCTATTGGAGCTGGAATTATCGTGGCTGCTGGCACCAGACTTGCCCTCCAATGGATCCTTGTTGAAAGATTTAAAGTGGACTCATTCCAATTACAGGGCCTCGAAAGAGTCCTGTATTGTTACTTTTCATCACTACCTCCCTGGGTAGGGAGTGGGTAATTTGCGCACCTGCTGCCTTCCTTGAATGTGGTAGCCGTTTCTCAGGCTCCCTCTCCAGAATCGAACCCTGATTCCCTGTCACCCATGGTCACCATGGTAGGCACAGCGACTACCATTGAAAGTTGATAGGGCAGACATTCAAATGGGTCGTTGCTGCCACTGGGGGCGTGCGATTGGCCTGAGGTTATCTAGAGTCACCAAAGCCGTCGGCACCCGACCCCCCCGGCCGGGGCCAGAGAGGGGCTGACAGAGTTGGTTTTGATCTGACAAATGCACACATCTTCCCCATGAATTGAGTCAGCACCATTTGGCATGTATTAGCTCTAGAATTACTACAGTTTTCCAAGTAGGAGAGGAGCAAGCAACCAAAAGAAACATGACATATTTAATGAGCCATTAACAGTTTCAGTGTACTGGCCCTGCGTACTTAGACATGTATGGCTTAATCTTTGAGACAAGCATATGGTTCTGGTAGGATCAACCATGTAGGTAGAAAGCGGCCTCCGGGCCTCACGAGGATGAGCCAAGAGTCCCAGTCGCGAGGATGGGCATGGCAGGGAGGGTGACGGGGCGTGTGAGAGGGAGGGAACAGTGTGGGGTGGTGGGAGGGGGGCGGTGGGGCAGCGAACCGTACATCCCATCCACCCACACGACACAACACCCCCCCACGGGCTCACCACTCCCAACCCTTCATGCCCAAGTGCGAGGAGGCACACCGCCCGACCCGTGCACGGCAGCCACGAGGGACTGGCGGCCATTCGCATGCGGCAGGCGCAGGGTGGCCCCGACGTTTGGACAGCGAACGAGAAGCGGACCACGGTGCCTGGGATCTCACTGCCAGCGGCCTCTGAGCACGAAGGTGTCTCGGCGCAGTACCTAGAGTGTCTGACTGGCCTTCGGCAAGCCCGCGGCTCCACCACCGCTGCCGCCATCGCGTCCAGCCCCCGGAACCCTCTCCCCCACACGTGCTGCAGGCTGACACCAAACCCTCCAGGTGCCCACCAAGCCCAAGTGGGGCGCCGCCGACTTGGTCCCAAAGGCGCACACCCGGAGACACAGACAACAGGCCAAACAGTGGCCGGTGGCAGTGCCCCACAAGGCGGAGCTGGGTTTAGTCCCAGACGGGGCCACCACAGCCTAAGCTGGTGAGCCGCCCAGGGAGAGAGGATCAGTGGGCAGGGAGGGGGGCACAGACAGGAAAGGCTAGGGACTGCAAGGGCAAGGGCACCGGGGAGCCCGCAGAGGGGCGGCTCGGGGAGAAACCTCAGGCATGGCCGGGCCACCAGGAAAACACGGCCACGGGATCCCACCAACACAGGCACGAGGGAGGTCCCATGGCTCCCCATCTAGGATGCCGGATGGCCCTCGGCACTCACCAAGACCCACCTCATGAGCCCCAGGTCCTGCCATTGGGACCCCAAAGCGACCTCAGCCACAAACCCAATGCCAAGGCCACGTTGCTCATTTCCCGTCCATCCTCCAACCTGGTCAAGCTCTGGGAGAACGATGCGCCCCCCACTTGGGATGCTTCCCATGGCCAGGCGGCCCAACCCCGTGCAATGCAAATGCGGTCGTCAGCACGGTCGCTACTCCACAGGGGAGCAGGCGAAGAGCCAGCTTGCAGTGGAGCGGGTCACTCACCAGATGAAATGCCGGGCACAGCCACTGCTCGCGCACAGACTCGGAAGGAGGAGGCGTGGGCCACACTGTAGGCAATGAGCCGCCCTCGTTCCCCACTGCGGAGGCCGGGGAACCCTCTCTCTTCCCCCCTCACCCTGTCGACGGGGAAGCGGAGGAGTGTCCTCTGCAAGCGAGTCGCTACGGCAGTGCTACCTTAACGCAGAGAGAGGCAGCAGGCCGGGGAATCTGGTACCCCAAAGGCACACCTCTCGGATCGCTAGAGAAGGCTTTCTCACCGAGGGTGGGTCACACTCCCCACCCGCCAGTCACCCCTCGTCGGGCCTGCAGAGGTGCTTAGGGATGCCTGGAGAAGGGGGGGGCTTGCGGTACCAGGAAAAATCTGCGTGAGGCAACCTTGAGCCTTCGCGGTCTGGGCAGGGGACCTCGCCGCTGCGCATGCGCGCAATCCCCTAAGGACTCCCCATCCACCCACCTCCTATCTCCCAGGCAAAGCACCTCCAAGTAAACCCACACACAACCAGTCAGAGGCAGAACGGTAGCCCCTCGGCGGCCGGCCGGCACATGCGTCACCTGCCCCAGCCCACTGCGATCATTAACATACCCCGCGCACAACCGCCAGAGGGGAGCACGGGACCTGCACTCAGCAGACCAGGCGGCGCCCTTCCCTGCATGGCAGGGGTGCGTCTCACTCAACCGCCTCAACCCCCACACCAACGAGCTCCCTCAGGACCCAATCGCGGACACCATGGTGGTTACCGGAGGAGGGGGTGCTAGGGATGGGAAACACACACCACCGCTGGGCCTCCGGCACATGAGTGATAAGCTGGGGGTGGAAGGGGGGAGCCGAGTGCAGTAGGCTCACGCCTGTCATCTCCGCACTTTGGGAGGTGAGGGAAGGTGGATCCCTCGATCCAAGCCTTGGCAACATGGTGAAACCTCGTCTCTAAAAAAATACAAAAACTAACTGGTTTCAGAACCTGGACTCAAAGTTAATAAATAGATAAATAGGCCGGGCACGGTGACTCAAGCCTGTAATCCCATCACTTTGGGAGGCCGAGGTGGGCGGATCACGGGGATCAGGAGATCGAGACCATCCTGGCTACCACAGTGAAAACCCATCTCTACTCAAAATACAAAAAATTAGCCAGGCATGGTGGTGGGCGTCTGTAGTCCCAGCTACTTGGGAGGCTGGGACAGGAGAATGGGGTGGACCCAGAAGGCAGAGCTTGCAGTGAGCCGACATCACGCCACTGCACTCCAGTCTGGGCAACAGAGTGAGATTTCGTCTCAAAATAATAATAATAATAATAATAATAAATAGATTAAAATTGAAAATTTGAAAGAAAACGTAGCTGGCTGGGCACAATGGCTCACACCTGTCATCCCAGCACTTTGGGAGGCCGAGGTGGGCAGATCACATGAGGTGGCCAGTTTGAGACCTGCCTGACCACACGGAGAAATGCTGTCTCTACTAACAATACAAAATCAGCCGGTTGTGGTGGCACATGCCTGTAATCCCAGCTACTCAGGAGGCTGAGGCAGGAGAATCACTTGAACATGGGAGGTGGAGGTTGCGGTGAGCCGAGATGGTGTCATTGCACTCCAGCATGGGCACCAAGAGTGAAACTCCATCCCAAAAAAAAAAAGAATTAAGGGCTGTATTCTGTTATTTTTGCTTCCTACCCTGAGATGAACATAATACAGCTGTTGTCTGTCTGCCTGCCTGCCTGCCTGCCTGTGACAGGGCCTCACCCTGTCTTTCACCCAGACTGGAGCGCAGTGACACCATTATGGCTCACACACTGCAGCCTCAACCTCCCCTGGGGTAGGCAATTCCTCAAGGGATCCTACAGCCTCGACCTCCCAAAGTGTTGGGGTTACAGGTATGAGCCACAAACACCCGGCCTGAGTTAACACATCTGGTCTCACTACGTCTTAACCACACACCCATGAAGAACTCAAGTCAAGAGAGATTCGGCAAGAGACTCACAGCATTCTCTCCGAAAGCAGTGAGGTGGATGGCGGACGTGTTTCTCGAGCTCCTGGGGTTTTAGGTGACCATGCGTAGAGGAGAGATTTCCAATGTTTCCAGAGATGCACGAGCCACAGTTATTCGGGGCATCCGAACACAAGATGGGGTTTCTGACAGCGACTTAAGGGCCAGGACGGGCCAGAATCTGCCAAGGCTCATGTCCCAGGGTGGGGCCGATGGAACCCAAGGTAGAGGGAGTCAGCGGTCTGCACAGAGAGAGCTCCAGCCCTAGGCACCACCGTGCAGACCAAATCAGAAGGAACAGAGTCCTTCGTCCTACATGCCACATCGCTCCACTGAACATGGGAGCGGATCCGTTTTCCAAACACGAGGTGACTTTCACTTTGCAATGGATCACAAGGGGCCGGGCTTTCCAGAGTCAGCAGGATAAAGAAGTCATTCTGGCTTGGCCTCCTCCATTCCCCGGTAACTGGTGAATTTAAATGAGCCGAGGCTGGCCTGGCCGGAGCCGCTACATGGCGGAGGGGGGTGGGTGGGGTGGGGTGTTGCCTGAGGCACTGCAGAAATTGGGCCTGAGCCTCGAGGATGACCGTGCTGCAGGAACCCGTCCAGGATGCTCTATGCCAAGCACTAAACCACTATGCTTACCGAGATGGGGTTTTCCTCACAGAAGGCCTTTATGCAGAAGTACACTCAGAAGAAGCCTTGTTTTTACTGGCGACCTGTTCTTGCCTCCCAGAAAAGGCCTATAAAGCATATAGACTCTTGAAAAGTCACAGTTGTCCTGCACCGCAATGCAAATACCAGCTTGCAAAATGTTGTGTTGATCTCAGTAAGCTTGCAGACTGGGAACAAATCTTATCTGGTGGAGTGTTTAATAAGCAGAAAAGCCATGATGATATTGTCACTGAGTTTGGTGATTCAGCTTGCTTTCCCCTTCCATTTTGGGACATGTATATTGCAAGACAGATCGGCTTGCCAAAGGATCAGAAGGTTACCAAAAGAGACTTAGTTTAAATCCTTTCCTCTGGTATCCCTTTGAATCATTATGTGAAATAGGTGAAAAGCCAGATCCTGACCAAACATTTAAATTCACATCTTTACAGAACTTTAGCAACTGTCTGCCCAGCTCTTGCACAACACAAGTACCTAATCACAGTTTATGTCACAGACAGCCTGAGACCGTTCTTACGGAAACACCCCAGGACACAATTGAATTAAACAGATTGAATTTAGAATCTTCCAATTCAAAGTATTCCTTGATTACAGATTCCCCAGTGTCTTCTATTGATTCAGCTGTAATTTCACCTGATACTGTCCCACTGGGAACAGGAACTTCCATATTATCTAAACAAGTTCAAAATAAACCAAAAACTGGTCGAAGTTTATTAACAGGACCAGCAGCTCTTAGTCCATAAACCCCAAGTTTTGGGATTTTGCCATTAGAAACCCCAAGTCCTGGAGATGGATCTTATTTACAAAACTACACTAATACACCTTCTGTAATTGATGTGCCATCCACAGGAGCCCCTTCAAAAAAGTATGTTGCCAGAATTGGCCAAACTGGAGCAAAGTCTGACTTCTCGCAGAGTGGAAATAGCCGAGAGGTAACTCCAATTATTTCACAAACAGAAAGTTCTGGTCCATAAATAAGTGCAACACCTCAGGTAATGAGCCCCACTATGACATCTCCCCGAAATGCACTGCATCAAAAAACTTCATGACTCTTTATTAGTGACAGTTCCACAACCAAAGAGAATAGGAAGAAATTAAAAATGAAATTTCCACCTAAAACCCCAAACAGAAAAACAAAAAGTAAAACTAATAAAGGAGGAATAACTCAACCTAATATAAATGACAACCTGGAAATTACAAAATTGGACTCTTCCATCAATTCAGAAGAGAAAATATCCATAATCACACATCAGATTCAGGCTTTTAATCTACAAAAAGCAGCAGCAGAAGGCTTGATGAGCCTTCTTCGTGAAAGTGGGAAAGGTTATTTAGCTTTGTATTCATACTACTGCAAAGAAGCTATAAATATTTTGAGCCATCTACCTTCTCACCACTACAATACTAGTTGGGTACTGTGCCAAATTGGAAGGGCCTATTTTGAAATTTCAGAGTACATGCAAGCTGAAAGAATATTCTCAGAGGTTAGAAGGATTGAGAATTATAGAGTCGATGGCATGGAAATCTACTCTACAACACTTTGGCGTCTTCAAAAAGATGTCTCTCTTTCATTTCTGTCAAAAGACTTAACAGACATGGATAAAAATTCGCCAGAGGCCTGGTGTGCTGCAGGGAACTGTTTCAGTCTGCAGCGGGAACACGATATTGCAATTAAATTCTTCCAGAGGGCTATCCAAGTGGATCCAAATTATGCTTATGCCTATACTCTATTAGGGCGAGAGTTTGTCTTAACTGAAGAATTGGACAAAGCATTAGCTTGTTTTCGAAATGCTATCAGAGTCAATCCTAGACATTATAATGCATGGTAAGTGGTAATGAAGTGTAAAGACAAATCTTGTTGATGGTTGGTGCTGGTAGTCACTAATTTTTCTTGTTAGATAGCTCTTTATTGTCATGAATTTGGTTACTAATACTTAGGGATGGTACATACTGGTCAATAACTTCAAAGTAACATGTTTTCTTATGAAATGTATGTCTTTAACAAACTCTTCAGTTAACTAATTATAATAGAATACCAGATGCTTATACTCAACAGTTTCAGTCTTCTACCAAACTTTTGCAAATACTGTAGTTTTGTTTGTTTGCTTGTTTAGTTTTGTTAATTGATTTGTTACTTTTTCTTCAAACACAGAAATGGTGATTGGGACAAAAAGTGCTTGGGAAATTGGAAAGGAATAGCATAATTCACTTATTGGATAATAGAAAAAAACACCGAAAAATTCACTAGTTGCTGCTTTTTGACAGTGTTCCAGTTTATTGAGTTACTATTAAGAACTTAGTGTATCCTTTTATTTAGCAGTATCTCTGTTTTACTTTTTTGTATTTGTGTATAAGTAGACACATAGGAAATTACTACTACCCAGGCCATATTGTTATCAACTGAGTAACATATGAAAACGTTTGGTCCTACTTCTGCCTCAACACCATACTTACTGTTGACATTTATTGTATTTTTCTGGACTGACATAAAAGTTTAAATATCAAGAGAAGGCCAGGCATGGTGGCTCATGCCTGTCATCCCAGCACTTTGGGAGGCAAAGGCAGGCAGATCATATCAAGAGATCGAGACCATCCTGGCCAACATGGTGAAAATCCGTCTATATTAAAAGTATAAAAATTAGCTGGGCATGGTGGTGGGTGCCTGTAGTCCCAGCTACTCAGGAGGCTGAGGCAGGAGAATCGCTTGAACCTGGGAAGTGGAGGTTGCAGTGAGTCAAGATTATGCCATTGCACTCCAGCCTGGGTGACAGAGTGAGACGCCGTCTCAAGAAAAAAATAAAATAAAATAAAATAAAATAAAATAAAATAAAATAAATAAAATAAAATAAAATAAAATAAATAAGTAAATATCAAGAGAAAGTATAATTCTGAAGTCGTAACTCTGTGGAAACTTTTTTGTCAGATATGGTTATCTTTGGGGTTAATTATTATAGCAGTTGAGTTTTAATACTTGATTTGCTTCTAAATCTGAAGCATTATATTACTAAAATATTTTTTGATTGGTGAATATGTTGTTCAATGGATTATATCACATTTTGCAGTAGTAGTTGCAGTGCCTGAAAGATTGCCAAAAAAATAGTGCTAGCTTTTGCTGACAAATTTAACAATCAACTTGCCAATATTGCCTTCTTTTCCAATAGCTATGTTCTCCATAATATTTTAAGAACTCAGTTCTTCATAAGGCTTGTGTTTTTTTTTTTATTTTTTCCCAAATCTGGTTGATCCTTGTGCTGTTGTTTTTTAAATGTATATTGTCTGTTCAGCTATTCTACAAGAGTCACATTCTTAAAAACCTTAACCATATCAAAAATTGTGTTTAAAGGAGGATTATTCAAATTGGCAAGTTTTTAGTAGGAGGAGTTTAAATGCTGACATATTTAGGTAACTCGAAATACTGAGCAACTTTATTCTAACTACTAAATAGATAACCATTCTTTTGTTTTCACTTTCACTATCATTAGCACCGTGTTTAATATCTTTTCTTCATCTATAACACAATCATAACGATATACAAAGCCACTCAAATAAAGCAGATATATTGTGCTTTAAAAAAAAAAAAGAAGTCATTATGTGGCACACAATGAGGTGTGACTCGAATCTAGAATCTCCAGTGAAAACCAATGAAACAGGGTCAAATCCCTTGTCTACCAAAAATAAAAAAATGAGCCAGGCATGGTGGTGCTGAGGCAGGAGAATCACTCTAACCCAGGAGACAGAGGTTGCAGTGAGCTGAGACCTCGCCACTGCACTCTAGCCGCGGGGGGACAGAGCAAGTCTCCATCTCATAAGCAAACAAACACAGAAAGCCAATAAAGCTGTTTAACTCAACGTGTCAGGCTCAGGTCTCTTGACAGGATACATCCAGCACCAGGGGAAACGTTGAGGGGTGGGGTGGAATCTATTTTGTGGACTCAAGGAAGGGTTTGAGAGACAGTCCCACAAACGTGACAGCCTAAAGAAGCCCCTCCACCCAAAAAGCAATATTCATTTGTATCCTGTAGCCACCCACGAGGGAGAATCGGGCTCTCTACAGACCCCCATCCCACCCCACCCCATCCCACCCCCCCACCTCATGAAATGAGCTGTCGCTGCATCAGGCTCTATTCACGCCGTGTGGTTTTGTAACCTCCAGCGTTTGTGCGTGTGTTGCGGGGTGGGGTTGGGGTGGCTGTGGACAGAGGAGGGGATAAAGCGGTGGTGTCCCATGGGTGCCCAGTACGTGGGACATGAGTGGGTTGGCCAGAGGCTAGGGAACTCATCTCCTGTCAGGACGTCTCCCCTCCTGGTCCCCTCTCTGACCTTTGCTCCACATCGCAGTTCAATGGGGATCTTGTGGGTGGAGTCATCATCCCTTTGGACTATAGTCAATGAAGGCCGGGCTCCCAAGAGTCTCCCCGGAGTCGGGGCCTTGGCCAGGCTCACAAGGATGCTGACGGAGATGGTTGGTGACGGTGATGTACGTTGGAGACCTCGGGCCAATGCAGAGGTATCCATTGGACCTCGGTGGGACAGGTCAGCTTTGCAGAGTCCCGTGCATCCTTCCAGAGACTCATCCAACACTAGCAAGCATGGTCCCGAGGATCCCAGCTCCCAGCAGAAGCACTTTTGTTCACACAGAATCCTGGGCAGGAAAGTTCTCAGCAGGTTTAGACCTCCTAGCCAAAAAGCCAAAGTCACTTCTGGGATTTTTTTTCAAAGAGCCAGTGGTTCCACAAAAGGCCATGGGTAGTTGCGGAAATGGAGAGAAGTGTTTGCAGATACATATTTGAGACAGAACGGACAGGGCTTGGTCATAGGTCATGGAGGACATGAGCAGATGCACATTGAGAAAACCCTCCCAGCATCCTAGGTGAACGGAGGTATGATTTTTCGAGACAGTCGAGCTAGAAGCAATGCCAGATTTTAGGGTTGGATATTTATTAATATGTAGTATCTATGAGGTATCCAAGTCCAGAAATCAACTCTCCAGTTCTGTACAGCATTCTGTAGGGAGATCAAATCTGGGATGTCTAAAGTTAAGAATTCAGGCCGTGGTAAGGGAATAGATTAGATGTACTTGAACTTATTTTGCCAAGAATGAGAGGGCAGAAGATAGAGACAGCCAGAGAGCGAGCGAGCGAGAGATAGAGAGAGAGAGACAGAACAAACAGAGACAGACAGAGAGACACAAAGATACACAAAGAGAGAAAGACAGAAAGAGAGAGAGACAGACAGATAAAGACACAGAGAAAGACACAAATGGACAGAGATAGAGAGAAACTGAAAGAGAGACAGACAGAAAGAGAGAGAGACAGACAGAGAGAGAGAGACAGACCGACAGGCAGACAGACAGGCAGAGAAAGAGAGTAAGGCAGAAAGCAGACACACACACACACACAGAGACAGAGAGAGTTGGAGAGATAGAGAGAAAGAAAGAGAGAGACAGACAGAGGGAAAGAGAGAGAGAAAGAGACAGACAGAGGGAGAGAGAGAAACAGAGAGAAAGAGAGAGAGACAGACAGAGACAGAGAAAGAGACCTAGAAACAGACAAGGAGAGAGAGAGACAGACAGGCAGAGAAAGACAGTAAGACAGAAGACAGACACAGAGAGAGAGAGACAGAGAGACAGAGACAGAGAGACAGACAGGCAAAGAGAGAGAGGAAAAACAGACAGACAGGGAGAGAGAGAGACAGACAGAGAGGGAGAGAGACTGACAGACAGGCAGAGAAAGAGAATAAGACAGAAGACAGACACAGTGAGAGAGACAGAGACAGAGACAGCGAGACAAAGAAAGAAAGAGAGATACAGACAAAGAGACAGATAGAGAAAGACGAGACAGACAGAGAGAGACAGAGAGAAACAAAGAGAGAGAGAGACAGAGAGAGAGAAAGAGAGAGAGAGAGACAGGCAGGTAGAGAAAGAAAGAAGACAGTCACTGTGAGAGAGACAGGCAGAGAGAGAGACACACAGAGACAGAAAGACAGAGAGAAAGAAAGAGACAGTCAGAGAAAGAGAGACAGAGAGAAACAGACAGACAGGGAGAGAGAGAGAGACAGACAGACAGGCAGAGAGAGAGACAGACAAGCAAAGAAAGGGAGTAAGACAGAAGACAGACACAGTGAGAGAGACAGGCAGACAGAGAGAGAGACAGAGAGAGAGAGAAGACAGAGAAAGAGAGAGACAGAGACAGACAGAGAGAGAGAGGAGGAGGAAGGGCGTGCTCAGGAAATAATTACACATATTTTATAATGCTTTTGATTCCTTTAAGGGTGGCCGGGGTGTGCTTTGAAAACAACAACAACAGCAACAAGAGCAGCAGCAGCAGCAAGAGCAGCAGCAGCAGCAAGAGCAGCAGCAGCATTCGCTTAAGGATTTCTAGAAAATAAGATGTTCTGAAGTAAACATCAACCGGCTCTCACTACACGTTGAGAGATTCACAAAAGCGCTAGTTAACGACAGGAGAAAACAGCAGCTAACATGTCTTGGGGAAAATATACGTCTTCCTGAAAACTGGGGATTTCTACTTCACCTGAAAAGAAATACATACGAAAATGGAAAAACACGAACCAAACAAAACAAAACAACAAACACGGGCCAAGGCACCGTTCCTGGAAATTTTAAGTGAGCAAAGTATTAGTTTTCAGAAAACGTTTCTATTTTGGGCAAATAATAAGAAGGCCTAGACTAGAGCTGTGATGCCATTCCCATTGTGAAACTATGTTGGCCGGAGGGCGGAGAAACTAAAACATCATGATAAAAGGTGATTGAGACCCATCCAGGGTGAAGCTTTCCTAGGGAGGGAGGCCTGAGGAGGGACACGGGGGAAAAAAACCCCAAAAGAGCAGACCCGCCTGCTTGCCCACACGGGTCAAGGGCCCCGAGCTGCCTCCAGGGAATTGGGACCGTGCCACCCCCATCTTCAAAAACGGTGGCCACTGAGTGAGGCCTGACTCCCACCGTTGCAAATGTCAGCCTGGCAAGAATGAGATCCCCGGTAAGGGTTGGGGGAAGGGGAGAGAAGACGGAGGCACACTGGGGTGGCTCTGGAAGGTTTCCAAGCAGGGTGTTGGGAGGCGGGGGGTGGGGGGTTGGGAGGAACCCGCCTAACTGACTCACTAAATGAAGATAAAGGGACGTGGGTAGTGGGGGGAGCCAGGGGGCAACTTGAAAATTAAACTGACCCCTCCTAAAACGCAAGTAGAAAAGTCTATGCGCATGAAAGACTCCAACACACAAAGAAAACTAAAGCGCTGATCAAAGAACAATAGGGCCCCCGCCAGGGCGGAGGTTCCCTAGGCAACCAGGGAGAGAGGGAGAGGCCTCCAGAAGGGAGAGAGAGAAACCGGTTGCCCCAGGCTCGGTGAAGTCTGCGAGACCTCCCTCCATGTCACCTAGACTTTCAATAACAGTGGCCACTAGATGATGCCCAAAGGCAACTGATGTCTGCAAGTGTCAGTCAGCATGGAAAAGAATACATTTATTTATTTATTTATTTATTTATTTATTTATTTGTTTGTTTATTTGTTTAGAGACAGAGTCCCACTCACTCTACAGCCCAGGCTGTAGTGCAGTGGCACGATCTCGGCTCACTGCAGCCTCCACCTCCCAGATTCAAGTGATTCTCCCGCCTCAGCCTCCCGAGTAGCTGGCATTACAGGCGCATACGCCACTGCACCCGACTCAGTTTAGTATTTTTAGTAGAGACAGGGTTTCGCTGTGGTGGCAAGGCTGGTCTCGAAATCCCAACCTCACGTGATCCCCCGCCTCAGCCTTCCAAAGTTCTGGGATGACAGACGTAAGCCACCACGCCTGGCCTTAAGCATGTATTTTTGAGTCGAGGAGCTTATCAGGAAAATACGAGAAGTAGGGACACCACACGTGACAGAGAGAAAAGTCTGAAAATGCCCCTTCCATCCAAGTGGGGACCCAGCCTCGACCTCCCAAAATCATACA
Source organism: Pongo abelii (assembly GCF_028885655.2). Lineage (NCBI taxonomy): Eukaryota > Metazoa > Chordata > Mammalia > Primates > Hominidae > Pongo > Pongo abelii. Next base: position 17,765,719 of record NC_071997.2, on the reverse strand, counting down.
CTGAGTGGCGAAGCCTAGCAAGGCCCATCTGTCTGGATTCCTCTTGGCCTCTCTAAGAAGGCGCTTCTCACTTTTGTGGAAGGGGCAGGGCCCTCTCCGGCATGGGGGGTCTGACAGACTGACAGAGAAAGAGACAGACATAGAAAGACAGAGATGGACAGAGAGAGACAGAGAGAAACAGACAGAAAGACAGAGAGAGAGAGACAGAGACAGAGAGAGAGAGAAACAGACAGACAGGGAGGGAGAGAGAGAGAGACAGACAGACAGGCAGACAGAGAGGAAACAGAAAGAGAGAGACAGAAAGAGAGAAACAGACAGACACACAGAGACAGACAGAGAGAAACAGAAAGAGAGAGACAGAGAGACAGAGAAAGGGAGGGAGAGAGAGACAGGCAGAGAAAGACAGTAAGACAGAAGACAGACACAGTGAGAGAGACAGGCAGAGAGAGAGACAGACAGAGACAAAGAAAGAGAGAGACAGACAGAGAAAGAGACAGACAGAGAAAGACAGAGATGGACACAGAGAAACAGAAAGAGAGAGAGACAGAGATAGAGAAAGAGAGAGAAGCAGAAAGAGAGAGACAGAGATAGACAAACAGAGAGAAACAGACAGACAGGGAGGGAGAGAGTCAGAGAGAGACAGACAGGCAGAGAAAGACAGAGACAGACATAGAGAAACAGACAGAGAGAGATGGAGAGAGAGAGTGAGAGATAGAGAGAGAGAGAAACAGAAAGAGAGGGGGAGAGAGAGACAGACAGGCAGGCAGAGAAAGAGAGTAAGACAGAAGAGAGACACAGTGAGAGAGACAGGCAGAGGGAGAGAGAGACAGAGACAGAGAGAAAGAAAGAGAGAGACAGAAAGAGAGACAGACAGACAGAGAGAAACAGCGAGAGAGAGACAGAGAGAGCGAGAGTGAGAGAGACAGAGAGAGAGAGAGAGACAGGGAGGGAGAGAGACAGACAGAGAGAGACCGACAGGCAGAGAAAGAGAGTAAGACAGAAGACAGGCACATAGAGAGAGAGGAATGAAAGAAAGAGAGAGACAGGCCGGGCATGGTGGCTCACTCCTGTCATCCCAGCACTTTGGGAGGCTGAGGCCGGTGGATCACGAAGTCAGGAGATCGAGACCATCCTAGCTAACACAGTGAAATCCCGTCTCTACTAAAAATACAAAAAATTAGTCGAGCTTGGTGGCGGGCGCCTATAGTCCCAGCTACTCGGGAGGCTGAGGCAGGAGAATGGCGTGAACCTGGGAGGTGGGGCTTGAAATGAGCCGAATGGCGCCACTGCACTCAAGCCTGGGCGACACAGTGAGACTCCGTGTGAAAAAAAAAAGAAAGAGAGAGACAAACAGACAGAGAAAGAGACAGACAGAGACAGACAGAGAGAAACAGACAGAAAGAGAGACAGAGAGAGAGAGAACAGAAAGGAAGGGAGAGAGAGAGAGAGACAGGCAGAGAAAGAGAGCAAGACAGAAGACAGACACAGTGAGAGAGACAGGCAGACAGAGACAGACAGAGACAGACAGAAAGAGAGACAGAGATGAGACAGAGAGACAGAGAGAAACAGACAGAAAGAGAGACAGACAGAGAGAGAGTGAGAGAGAGAGGGAGAGAGACAGAAAGGGAGGAAGAGGGACACACAGAGAGAGAGAGACACGGGTAGAGAAAGACAGTAAGACAAGATAGGCACAGAGAGAGAGACGGAGAGAGAGAGCGAGAGAGACAGAAAGAGAGACTCAGAAAAAGAAAGAGACAGAGAAAAACAGAGACGGACAGGGAGAGACAGAGAGAAAAAGAGACAGACAGAGAGAAACAGACAGAAAGAGAGAGACAGAGAGAGATAGAAACAGACAGGGAGGGAGAGAGAGACAGACAGGCAGAGAAAGAGACAGATAGAGAAAGACAGAGACAGAGAGAGACAGAGAGAAACAGACAGAAAGAGAGAAGGTCCTAGCCCAGTAGCAATACAGTGCCTTTTCTTCATTTTCTCTTTGTTTTCTGGTTTCTTTTCTTTTTTCCTTTTCTTTTCTTCTCTTCTCTTCTTTTCTTTCTTTTCTTCTTTTCTTTTCTTTCTTTCTTTCTATTTATTTATTTAGAGACCGAGTCTCACTCTGTCACCCAAGCTGTAGTGCAGTGGCATCATCCCGGGTCACTGCAACCTCCGCCTGCCAGGTTCAAGTGATTCTCCTGCCTCAACCTCCCGAGTAGCTGGGATTACAGGTGCCTGCCCCACCGCGCCCGACTCAGTTTCGTATTTTCAGTAGAGATGGGGTTTCACCATGTCGGCTAGGCTGGTTTTGAACTCCGGACCTCGTGACCCACCAACCTCGGCCTCCCAAAGTGCTGGGATGACAAAAGTGAGCCACTGCATTCAGTGTACAGTGTCATTTGTTAGAAATCACTCGTGGGAACACACACTTATAGGTCATGTGTAGAGATTTTATTTATTTATTTATTTATTGCAAGGGAAGGTGGGGGGATGGTGTTTCACTCTTGCTAGCCAGGCTACAGTGCAATGGCATAGGGAACTCAAAGAGTCAACCTATGGCAGAGAGGACACGTCATTCTGAGCATAAGGCCCGCAGTGAAAGGTGGCAGGGCTGGCATTTTTAAAGGCTGAAATCCCTACGGCTCAGGCCTGTCGTCCCAGCACATTGGGAGGCCCAGGAGGGCAGATCACTGTAGGTCAGGAATTCAATCCCAACGCGGCCAACATGGAGAAACCCCGTCTCCACTAAAAATAGAAAAATTAGCCGTCTGTCGTGGTGCACGTCTGTAATCCCAGCTGCCGAAGAAGAATCACTGGGACCCGGAAAGCAGAGGTTTCAGTGAGCCAAGAGAGCGCCACTGCATCGCAGCCTGGGTGACAGAACGAGAGAGACTCAGTCCAAAAAAAGGAAATGAAGAGAAAAAAAAAAAAAGAACAGGCCCAAATACTGCATTGTCGCTGAATATTCCCCCCAAAGGCCGGAAATCCCCTGACTCAGGTCAAGGAGGTGGTGTTTCGTTTCACTTATCTCTGTCCCTCTCTCCCTCTCTGTCTCTTTCTCCTCTAACTTTCATTTCTTGTTCAAGCATACATGTGCCAGATTGTTACAAAGGTAAACTTCTGATGGGGGGTTCAGTATGCAGATGATTTCATCACCCGGATACTCAGCACAGTACTCGACAGTTTTCATGTTTCGTTTTGTTTTGGTTTCTCCTGAAGCTGTCTCTCCTTCCACCCCTCCTCCCTCAAGTAGGCTCCCATGTCTCTCATCCCCCTCGTTCTGCCCACGCAGAACTCTCATCTATAAGTTCCCACTTATGGATGAGAACACGCGGTATTTAGCTGATTGTTGCTTTCATCTTCGATGGTGGCGGTTAAAGAGGCATGACACAAAATTGACCCTTAGGACGCTCCCCTCTGTCCCCACCCTGCACCCCCTCCCCACACACACCCTCATTCCTCCACCCCCTCCTCAAATGCAGGAAAGGAAGAAAGACAGAAATTAAAGTAAGAGGTCAGCCTCCAAGGCGGTGGAGGCAGGGGATCTCAAAGGGTGAGCAAGCGATGGGGGTCGGGGGATGTCTTGGCTGAGCTTGCAACAATGGGGGACCGAGTTTCCAGCCCCAACACACCCCGTAATCCTCAGCCGTAGCCAGCCTCTGGGTGGGGTTGCGCCTGTAAAACTTCTGAATGGAGAGAAGCCCAAGGCAATGGAAGGCATCATCTCCAACTCCAGGAAGGGAATAGGGCTTTGTGCATTTGAATGGGGCTTTAGAAGGCAGTGCTGTGGCTTCCAAAGCATTGCGTCTCGCCTCGCCTCACTTCGCCCAGAGTGAGACTCCATCTCAAAATCAATCAATCAATCAATCAATAATAAAAAAAAATCAATGAAAGAAAGAAAAACAGAGAAGAAAGAAAGAAAGGAAGAAAGGAAGAAAGAAAGAAAGAAAGAAAAAGAAAGAAAGAAAGAAAGAATCAGTACAGTGGTCGTGGTCGTGAATCATTCCCCAGAGTCCAGGCGCAGTGGCTCATGCCCATCACGCCAGCATTCTGAGGCACCGGGTCAGGAGGGTTGCAACAAAATGATGAGACTCTGTCTGTGGAAAAACATTGAAAAATGAAGGCCAGGTTCGGTGGCTCACGCCTGCCATTCCAGCAGTTCGGGAGGCTGTAGAGGGCAGATCACCTGAGGTCGGGAGTTCAAGACCAGCCTGACCAACATGGAGAAGCCCCGTCTCCACTAAAAATACAAAATCCGCCAGACGTGGTGGCATGTGCCTGTAGTCCCAGCTACTGGGGAGGCTGACGCAGGAGAATCACTTGAAACCAGGAGGCATAGGTTGTGGTGGGCCAAGATTGCACCATTGCACTCCAGTCTGGGCAACCAGAGAGAAACTCTGTCTCGGGAAAATGAATAAATACATAAATAAAAATGATCTGGGCACAGTGGTGCATGCCTGTGGTCCCAGGTACTCTACTCTGGAGGCTGAGGTGGCAGGATCGCTTGAGTCCAGAAGCGTCCAAGCTGCAGTGAGTTGTGATGGCACCACTGCCAGGGTGACAGAGTGAGACGCTGTCTCTAAATCAGTCAATCAATCAAATCACTGGAAGGCGCTGTCTGTGTCTTACTTTCAAAGGGTGTCTCTTTAGGCCAAGCAGGCATGGTGCCTCACAACAGTAATCCTGGCACTTTGGGAGGCTGAGGCAGGGGGAAAGAAAGAAGGGAGGAAGGGAGGAAAGAAGAAAGGCAGGAAGACAGTCAGGCAGGAAAGGAAGAAAGAAAGGAAGGAAGGAAGGAAGGGAGGGAGGGAGAAGAAAAGAGAAGAAAAGAAAAGAAAACGGGAAGGGGCATATCTCCTTGACTGGTGACTGCCCAGGATAAAGCTGACTGAAGCCTCGACCTCTGGGGCCTCAAGTGTTCTCCTTATCTCAGCCTCCCGAGTAGCTGCGACTACAGGCAGGTATCACCACACGAAACTAATCTTATAAAAATATTATAATTATTATTGAGAAAGAGTCTCGCTCTGTCTCAATAATTGCCATGGCATGATCTCAGCTCACTGCAACCTCGGCCTCCCTAGTTCAAGCAACTCACCTGCCTCAGTCTCCTGAGTAGTTGTGATTACAAACCTATACCACCAGACCTGGTAATTGTTCTATTTTTCATAGATATGGGGTTTCACCATGTTGGCCAGCCTGGTCTTGAATTCCTGGCCTCAAGTGATCCACCCACCTTGGCCTCCCAAAGTGCTGGAATGACTGGTGTGAGCCACTGTTCCCGGCCCAGATGATCTTTTTTATAAATTGTAGAGAAGAAGTTTTGTCAGCTGACGGGTGGAGAGTGGGGTGGGTTTTACTCAGACTGTGTCCTGTGAAAAGGGTAAATTGTGGCTTGTGAACTAGATGTGGAAATTGTGTGTGTGTGTGTGTGAGAGAGAGAGAGAGAGACCAATCCAACCATGAGGACCCAGAAATGGTGTTTGATTTGGGTCCCTGTCTAGTCACCTGTCTGTGTGTAGATGACTGAAGATTCCACAAATGAAGGTCAGCAGTATCTATTGAGCTGTTTCTCCCTCTCATGCGTCTCATGTGTGTGGTGGAGAAAGGGAAGAAAAGAGGTTCTGATGGGAAGTTGTCTTCACGCCTGAGGAAGCTGAAGGCAGGCTGACGGGAAGGAGGGCATCCTATGTGGCATTTCCATACCTGGACACCCTTTACAATGCTGGGGCTGCCAGTCCACCCTGTATGTTAACACACCCCCAAGAACAGCACGGTCGAGGGTGGTCCAGTCTCGTCCCATCTGGCCCACCCGGGGCATCTGGTGGAAGTCTTCACTGGAGTATTCGACACCATGGAATACTATGCAGCTGTAAAAAATGATGAGTTCATGTCCTTTGTACGGACATGGATGAAACTGGAAACCATCATTCTCAGCAAACTATCACAAGGACAAAAACCAAACACCGCATGTTCTCACTCATAGGTGGGAACTGAACAATGAGAACACATGGACACAGGAAGGGGAACATCACACACTGGGGACAGTTGCGAGGTGGGGCGAGGGGGGAGGGATAGCATTAGGAGATATACCTAATGCTAAATGACGAGATAATGGATGCAGCACAACAACATGGCACATGTATACATATGTAACAAACCTGTAGTTTGTGCACATGTACCCTAAAACTTAAAGTATAATAATAATAAAATAAAATAAGGAAAAAAAAAGAAAGATTCATCGCGGTTCCCTTGGGGTCGCCAGGCAAAGGCCAGCTGGGGGAGGGTGGTGGGATGTGAAAGGGGGTGGGACATTGGCCTCAGAGCTCCCTGGAAGGTGGCAGGCAGCCGGTGGGGGATGCTGAACCAGAGACGTCTGGCAGGATATAGATCTGGAAGGGGCGTCAGTCCTCTCCCGTACCTCTCCCACGGAAAATCCCACAGCGGCGGTGGGAGCCTTGGTTGGGGGAGAAGCAGGGACAAGGGGGAGAGGGAAGGAGGCCCCCAGGAGGATTTAGCACCGAAAACCCATCCAGGCAATCGCCCTTCTATCGGGTCCAAGGTACACCCTGGGAGGCGGCAAGAGAAATGTTCACCACATGCTTTTTGTCTTTCTCTTTATTTTTTTCGTCTTTTCCATTTTACAAGAGATGCTCATTTCAACAACCAGGCGGTGGATGTGATTGGAGAAGTGTCAAGGCCAGGAGTTTGAGACCAGCCCGAGCAACTAAGCAACACAAGTAGGAGAGCCCAGTTGAAAAAAATGAAAAAAAAGATGAGAAAGAAAAGAAAAGAAAAAAGAAAAACAACCACCAAGAAAGTTAAAATTCTCTAATGGTGCAGGCACAAAAAAAGAGTGATTTCACGTCTTTTCCCACAACATGGATAGAGCTGGAAGCAAGTATGTACCCAGTGAACTGCCTTCTGCTTAAAAGTGGGAGGTAAACAGTGGGTACGCACATGGTCATCAAAATGGAAATAACAGACACTCCAAAAGGGAGGAAGAGGGTAAGAGGGGGACAAACGATGAATAAATCGCCCGTCGGTGACAACGTTAGCCACTTGGGTATCGGATACACTGGAGGTCCACTTCTACATCTGGAGGCAGTAGTATGCTGATCTAACAAACAAGCACGTACACCCCCTGAGTCTGTAAAATACCAAAACAACGACGACAGCACCAGCAGCAGCAGCAACAACAACAACAACAGAACAGAAGCTGGAACACAAAACCACCACGACCACCACCACAATCACCAGTTGGGGGTTGGGGTAGGGTGGCTGCGCTCGAGGCCCTCAGGCTCAGTCCCCTCGGGTTTAAAAAAGAAAACAGCAGACTCATTCCCGTCTGTAGGCAGGAAAAATCCAATCAAAGTTCTCCGTTGCGAGAAAGGGAAGTAGAATAAGGAGAAGGGCTTATTGATCTTCTTGTGATCGATCGAGACCATACATGTAAGAAAAAATTAAATACAGACAGCAACACTTTCTACACTGTTCAAAAGCATCGGAGATCAGACGCACCACACTTCATGGGGCTTGTGCCACTAGAAAGAAAAGACAGGCCAGGCTTGGTGGCTCACGCCTGTCATCCCAGCACTTTGGGAGGCCGAGGCAGGTGGATCACTAGGTCAGGAGATGGAGACCATCATGGCTAACACGGTGAAACCCCATCTCTACTAAAAATACAGAAAATTTGCCGGGCCTGGTGTGGGTGCCTGTAGTCCCAGCTACTCGGGAGGCTGAGGCAGGAGGATGGCATGAACCCGGGAAGCGCAGCTTGCAGTGAGCCGAGATAGAGCCACTGCACTCTGGCCTGGGCTAAAGAGCGAGACTCCGTCTCAAAAAAAAAAAAAAAAAAAAAAAAAAAGCCAGGCATAGTGCTGCATGTCTGTAGTCCCAGCTACTCAGGAGGCTGTGGTAGAACAATCACTTCACCCAGCAGTTAGAGGCTGCAGTGAGCTATGATCATGCCACTGCACTCTGGCCTGGGTGACAGAGCGAAACCCCTTCTCAAAACAAAGAACAACCAAAAACCTACAAGCATACTCAGAGACAGTGTAGGTTTGGTTCCAGACAACCACAATAAGGCAAATGTTACAATCAAATTGGTCGCATAAACATTTTGTTTCCCAGTGCTTATAAAAGTTATGCTTAAACTGTGTTGTAGTCTAATAAGTATTTAATAATTATTAATTAATTAATTAGTAATCGCATTATGTCTAAAAATCTATGTACATACCTTAACTTAAAATACCTCATTGCTGAAAAATACTAATGAATATCTAAACCTTACCAAGTCATAATCTTTTTTCTGGTGAGTGAAGGGGTGGCCTGCCCCTCCACACTTATGGGTATTTCTAGTCAAGTGGGACGAGAGACTCAGAAAATATGTAAGACACAGAGACAAAGTATAGAGAAGCAATAGTAGGCCCAGGGGACCGGCACTCAGCATACGAAGGACCTGCACAGGCACCGGCCTCTGAGTTCCCTCAGTTTTTATTGCTTATTATTTTCATTATTTCAGCAAAAAGGAATGTAGTAGCAGAGCAGGGTGATAATAAGGAGAAGGTCAGCAAAAAACATGAGCAAAAGAATCTATGTCACTTAAGTTCAAGGGAAGGTACTATGACTGGATGTGCACGTAAGCCAGATTTATGTTTGTCTCCACCCAAACATCTCAGTGCAGTAAAGAATAACAAAGCAGCATTACTGCAAACAAGTCTGGCCTCCCACCATAGGGCGGTTGTTCTCTTATCTCAGAATTGAACAAATGTACAATCAGGTTGTATACTGAGACATTCAGTTCCCAGGGACAGGCAGGAGACAGTGGCCTTCCTCTATCTCAACTGCAAGAGGCTTTCCTCTTTTACTAATCCACCTCAGCACAGACGCTTAATGGGTGTCGGGCTGGGGGACATTCAGGTCTTTCTCATCCCACAAGGTCATATTTCAGACTTTCACATGGGGAGAAACCTTGGACAATACCCCGCTTTCAAGGGCAGAGGTCCCTGCGGCTTTCTGCAGTGCATTTTGCCCCTCGTTTATTGAGAGTAGAGAATGGCAATGACTTTTGCCAAGTATACTGCTTGTAAACATTTTGTTAACAAGGTACATCCTGCACAGACCTAGATCCCTTAAACCTTGATTTCATACAATTGTTGTTTTTGTGAGCTCCAGGTTGGGTCAGAGTGGCTGAGGCAAAGTGGCTGGGACAAAGCTACAAATTAACAACATCTCAGCAAAGCAATTGTTTAAAGTACAAGTCTTTTTCAAAACGGAGTCTCTTATGTCTTTCCTTTCTATATAGACACAGTAACAGTCTGATCTCTCTTTCTTTTCTCTACAGTGAGGGTCTTGCCTCTATATTGATGGCTGCTGACTGATCAGTGTGGGGGCTGCTGAAGTTTGGGTGATGTGTCAATTTCTTAAAACAATGAAGTCTGTTCCTTTCACAAAAGATTTCCCTGTAGCATGTGATGCTGTTTGACAGCATTTTATCCACAGTAGAACTTCCTTCAAAATTGGAGTAAAGCCTCTCAAACCCTGCTGCTGCTTTAACCACTAGGTTTATGGAATATTCTAAATCCTTTGTTGTTATTTCAACAATTTTCATAGCATCTCTACCTGGTGTAGATTCCATCTCAAGAAAATATTTTCTTTGCTCATCCATAAGAAGCAACTCCCCACTTGTTCAAGTTTCATCATGAGTTGCAGCAATTTAATCTCATCTTAAGGCCCTAATTCTAATTCTGGTTGTCTCGCGATTTCTACCACATCTGTAGGGACTTCCTCCACTGACATCCTGAACCCTCAAAGTCATCCATGAGGGCTGGAATCAACTTCTTCCAAACTCCTGTTAATGTTGATATTTCAACTTCCTCCCATCAATCACAAATGTCGTTAATGGTATTTGCTATTAAGGAAATTTGTGATTCACGGGAGGAGGTTGAAATATCATGAAGGAATTAATGGTGAAACCTTTCCAAAAGGTTTTCAATTCAGTTTATCCAGATTCATCAAAGAAATTACTATCTATGACAGCTATACCTTTACAAAATGCATTTATTATTTAATAAAAACACTTGAAAGTCAAAACCACTCTTTGATCCACAGGCTGAAGGATAGATATTGTATTAGCAGCCATAAGCATAACATTAATTTCCAAGTACATCTCCATCTAAGCTTCTGGGTAGCTAGGAGAATTATTAATAAGCAGCAATCTTTTTTCCTTTTTTCTTTTCTGTCTTTTTTTTTTTTCCTTTATGTAGTTTCCCTCTTGTTGCCTAGGATGGAGTGCAGTGGCATGGTCTTGGCTCACTGCAACCTCCACCTCCAGGGTTCAAGCCATTCTTCTGCATCAGCCTCCCAAGTAGCTGAAATTACAAGTACCACCACCATGCCCGGCTAATTTTTTTGTATTTTTATTAGACATAGGGTTTCATAATTTTCACCAGGCTGGTCTCCAACTTCGGACCCCAGGTTATCCACCCACCTCGGCCTCCCAAGGTGCAGGGATTACAGGTGTGAGCCACTGCACCAGGCCAAGCAGCAATCCCTTTAAAGGACTCGTTTTTTTGTTTGTTTGTTTTGTTTTGTTTCTGAGCAGTAGGTCTCAATAGTGGGATTAAATTATTCAGTAAACCATGATGTTAACAGATGTGTTGTCACTCAGACCGTGATGTTCCATTTCTAGAGCACAGAAAGAATAGATTTTGCATAATTCTTAAGGGCCCTGAGATTTTCAGAGTGGTCAATGAGCATTGGCTGTAACTTAAAGTCATCAACTGCAGTGGTCCTCAAAGACAGTCAGCCCATCCTTTGAAGTTTTGAAGCCAAGTGTTGACGTCTCTCTAGAGATGAAAATTTTACATCTTCAGTAAGCTTAATCATTTCCAGCTCTGGACTTAAAGTGAGAGATGTGCAATTCTTCCTTCCATTTGAGCTCTTTGAGGCCACTGTGGTTACTAATTAACACCCCCAGTGGGTGTCATCCTCCTCCCTCCTCAATCGAGTTCACCCACACCGCGGCGTGGGGAACAGGGCTTCCTGCACCACACAGGCCCTGCATGCCTGGGGCTCTGCCACAGGGGCTTTCGTGAGCCAGGGAGCAAGAGCCCTCCCCCCACTCCAGCCCAGCCAGGCTGCACAGGCAGAAGGAATCTCTCAACCTGCCACTGCATGCGGGAATTTTGTGTTTGCTGCCCTTGCTCCTCTGGAAGTAGGACTGTCCAAACCTCAGACCCTTCAGTGGCCTCCGCACCCCAACAAATGCCAGGAGGACGAGGATCCACAGCATGGCGGCCTGATGGGCACGTGCTCAGTGGGACAGCTTGGCCTCCCTCAAGCTGAGTCACAGGGGCAAGGTGTGTTTGCACCAACCACGTCCCACCGGAGTACGCGGTGGGTCTGGAGCCCCAGGTCGCCAGGGCAGTGTGGGAAACCAAAGATGGGGCACCTCCACCTCTGAAGCTTGTGACCCCGGAGGCCTCCTCATCAAGCACAGATGCAAGCCATCCAGGCACCTCTTAACTGCTTCAGGAGCCAGGGCACTCATCTGCACTCACCTCCAGCCTGTTAGATGAGCTCCTGTCAACCCCAGCGTTTCAGCAAAAGGCACAACATTTCCTAGATATGGCGCCACTGGGGAAGCTGAAGGAAGTGGAAGAGCTTGCTCCACTGGAAACACTCCTCAGACAGGAAGAACACCGGGCTCTGCTGGAGGAGCTTTGGGACGCAGGGTTGGGGCAGGCTGGGGGCAGGGCGGCGGCCTCTCTTTCATGGTGAACCTCTGACTCGGTATTAAGAGGCGTGTCGTCCCTTCCAGCTGACCTGCCTAGGATCCCTGAGTTCCAGGTCCCATGAGATACTCCACTCAGAGGAGGGCTGTCATTCTTTCCTGAGCATCCTGAGGATCCCAGGGCTCATCCAGGTACCGGGAGGTGGACTGTCTACTGCTCATGCGTGGGTTAGCAGGCAGCAGCCTAGGTTTTCTAACCAGCCAAGGCGGAGCTCTCATCCCTTCCCTCTTGCCCCCACTGCCGCATTCTTCAGTGGGGCGGGCGGAGACCTCCATCCCGGGAAACACTGGCACGGTCAGGCACCAAGCCTACTCTTCTTTCCGCGTCTCGCCACCTCTGTATCCCCACCCCACCGTCACTCGCCTACGCTTGCCCTGCCAGCTTCCTCGACATCACCGTGGAGCACCTGACAGCTAAATGCAAACCCGAGACCCCGCGCAAACCGGGGTGCTGCCCTTTCTACCCGGGAGGGAACTCAGGCAGAGATGCGGAGAGGAAAGGAGACAGGGAGGGAGCGATGGAGGGAGGAAAGAACGGATGGACCAAGGGACCTTGGAAGGGTTGGAGGGATAGAAGGAGGGAGAGAGGGAAGGAGGGACAGAGGGAGGAAGGGAGGAAGTGAGGGAGGGACGGAGGGAAAGAGGAAGGGAGGGAGCAAGAAACAGAGAGAGGAAGGCAGAGAGAAAAGCGTTCTTCTGCCTCCAGGACCAGCAGGATCTCACACTCCGGGAAAATGTTGGGTGCCCAGTGCAGGCTAAGTGCTTGGCCCACAGCTGTGTCGGCCTGCGGGGCTCTCACTGGCCCTCCTGATCGCCAGCCTGGGTTACTTCATCCAGGAGCGATTCAGACGAATTTCATCTCCCAAGGAATGAGTGAATTACCCAGAGAGCAATGAGTCGAGACTTGGGTGATTGTCCATTTTTCATCCACATGGTTCACAGATGAGATAGCCCCACGTTGAGCCTGCAATGGAGCACGAGGTGCATAGTCCCGTCCACACAGGAGTCACAATCAGGCTGACTGAAGCGTGGTTTCAGGTTCCACATTCCTTTGTCTTCTGCAAGGGGGCCTGTTGCTCATGTGTCTGTAGCCCCCGAAAGCGTGACCAGGTTGACTGTTTGGTTCCCGAGCTCTGTGGGAACACAGAAACATCCAGAGAAGAGTGGAAAAGCAGCATCCTGTCTTCGCTCTCCTTTCCAGTTCCCTGTTTGGAAACAGGTCATAGTGGAGACTCCCCATGTCGTAGGAAACAGGAATCCATCGTCAGGCCGTGATGCACCAGACATTTCTTTTCTCTGTAGTTTCACTCTCGTTTTCTACATGAAAATAAACAAGATTCATAAGGAATCAGAAAAGAATTTATGGTACACAAGTCTTGACTACTGTTGCATTCCACTTTGAAATCATTTTGAGCTAAAACAACAGTTTTCCAAGATTTAAAGAAAAATAGATTTTATAAAAGGGATTCTTTTATTCACTCAATACATCATTTATGATACTGACAGTAACAAGTGATATTTTTTCCACTATAATTTGTTCTGATGAAAGAAATAATTCTTTTAACTCCTCACAAATGCTACATTTTCAAGACTAAAGGAATTATCAGTAGGCATTCTTTCTTCTTCATTTAAGTTATTTGTCTCTAAAATATGTCAAGTAAACTTTTAAAGATTCAGGGAGGGGCAGTTTCAGGATTTTTTCTCTCAGTAAATTTTGAGGTGGCTCCTCTGGCTTCATCGCTTCACTGTGATCTTTTTCTTCCTCTTCTTTGCTATCTTCTTCCATTTTTTCATCCTCCTCACTGTCTAGAGGCTGAGGAATAAGCTGATTACCCACAAATACGTAAGTGGTAATTCTCTGTTTAACTCTATTTCTTTTCCTTTTGGGTGGAGCCCTTTGAGGAATCCCCTTGGCCTGCATCTTATCATTTATGAAATTTTTAAGTGTGGATCGAATGTAAATACGAGCCAAGTCCTGTAGATTCCTGACAGTGATTCCTTACAGATTTGTAGTAGTGAGGGTTAGATTTAATTTTATATAAGGTTTAAATAATAGTTAAGCTTATGTAACCTGATCTGAATTTGCATTTCCTATATGAAAACTTCATTTATCTAATAAGGAAATCAAATGATTGCAGAATTATTTACCTTACTTTTGTTGGAATCACTGTTGCTGGGTTGCTGTATATATATTCTGGGCAATATATGAGTGTAACAACAATACAAAATATTGAATAATTTAGCTTTTAAAAGTCCCACAAATTTTATGAAATTTTACAGCACTGCTACTTTTGCTTGTGAATGTCTTTCCAAAAGACATGAGTAAAATATCGACTTCTCTCATAGAGATTTTAAGAGCAAAGCAAGTGAATTATTAAAATAGGATGTATTACTTAACACAACTTTTTATATGGACACTTTACATTTTCAGTATTTAAAAAAATGAGGTTATTTTAACTCTCTAGAATATTTTTATTATTATTATACTTTAAGTTTTATGGTACATGTGCAAAATGTGCAGGTTAGTTACATATGCATACATGTGTCATGCTGGTGTGCTGCACCCATTTATCACTCGATATTTAGCATTAGGTATATCTCCTAAAGTTATCCCTCCACCCTCCGCCCACCCAACGACATTCCCCAGAGTGTGATGTTCACCTTCCTGTGTCCATGTGTTCACATTGTTCAATTCCCACCTATGAGTGAGAACATGCAGTGTTTGGTTTTCTGTCCTTGGGATAGTTTACTGAGAATGATGATTTCCAATTTCATCCATGTCCCTACAAAGTATATGAAGTCATCATTTTTTATGGCTGCATAGTATTCCATAGTATATATGTGCCACGTTTTCTTAATCCAATGTTGGACATTTGGGTTGGTTCCAAGTCTTTACTATTGTGAATAGTGCCGCAATAATCTTACTTGTGCATGTGTCTTTATAGCAGCATGATTTATAGTCCTTTGAGTATATACCCAGTAATGGGATGGCTGGGTCAAACGGTATTTCTAGTTCTAGATCCTTTAGGAATCACCACACTGACTTCCACAATGTTTGAACGAGTTTACAATCCCACGAAAAGTGTAAAAGTGCTCCTATTTCTCCACACCCTCTCCAGCACCTGTTGTTTCCTGACTTTTTAATGATCGCCATTCTAACTGGTGTGAGATGGTATCTCATTGTGTTTTTGATTTGCATTTCTCTGATGGCCAGTGATGGTGAGCATTTTTTCATGTGTTTTTTGGCTGCATAAATGTCTTCTTTTCAGAAGTGTCTGTTCATGTCCTTCACCCACTTTTTGATGGGGTTGTTTGTTTTTTTCTTGTAAATTTGTCGGAGTTCATAGTAGATTCTGGATATTAGCCCTTTGCCAGATGAGTAGGTTGTGAAAATTTTCTCCCATTTTGTAGGCTGCCTGCTCACTCTGATGGTAGTTTATTTTGCTGTACAGAAGCTCTTTAGTTTAATTAGGTCCCATTTGTCAATTTTGCCTTTTGTTGCCATTGCTTTTGGTGTTTTAGACATGAAGTCCTTGCCCATGCCTGTGTCTTGAATGGTAATGCCTAGGTTTTCTTCTGGGGTTTTTATGATTTTAGGTCTAATGTTTAAGTGTTTAATACATATTGAATTATTTTTTGAATAAGGTGTAAGGAAGGGATACAGTTTCAGCTTTCTACATATGGCTAGTCAGTTTTCCCAGAACCATCTATTAAATAGGGAATCCTTTACCCATTGCTTGTTTTTCTCAGGTTTGTCAAAGATCAGATAGCTGTATATATGTGGCATTATTTCTGAGGGATCTGTTCTGTTCCACTGATCTATGACTCTGTTTTGATACCAGTACCATGCTGTTTCGGTTACTGTAGCCTTGTAGTATAGCTTGAAGTCAGGCAGTGTGATGCCTCCAGGGTTGCTCTTTTGGCTTAGGATTGACTTGGCGATGAGGGCTCTTTTTTGGTTCCATATGAACTTTAAAGTAGTTTTTTCCAATTCTGTGAAGAAAGTTATTGGTAGCTTGATGGGGATGGCATTGAATCTATAAATTACCTTGGGCAGAATGGCCATTTTCATGATATTGTTTCATCCTACCCATGAGCTTGGAATGTTCTTCCATTTGTTTCTATCCTCTTATAATTCAATGAGCAGTGGTTTGTAGTTCTCCTTGAAGAGGTCTTTCATGTCCCTTGTAAGTTGGATTCCTAGATATTTTATTCTCTTTGAAGCAATTGTGAATGGGAGTTCACTCATGATTTGACTCTGTTAGTCTGTTATTTGTGTATAAGAATGCTTGTGATTTTTGTACTTTGATTTTGTATCCTGAGACTTTGCAGCAGTTTCTTATCAGCTTAAGGAGATTTTGGGCTCAGACAATGGGGTTTTCTAGATATACAATCGTGTCATCTGCAAACAGGGTCAATTTGACTTCCTCTTTTCCTAATTGAATACCCTTTATTTCCTTCTCCTGCCTAATTGCCCTGGCCAGAACTTCCAATTCTATGTTGAATAGGAGTGGTGAGAGAGGGCATCCCTGTCTTGTGTCAGTTTTCAAAGGGAATGCTTCCAGTTTTTGCCCATTCAGTATGATATTGGCTGTGGGTTTGTCATAGATAGCTCTTATTATTTTGAGATACGTTCCATCAATACCTAATTTATTCAGAGTTTTTAGCATGGAGGGTTGTTGAATTTTGTCAAAGGACTCTTCTGTATCTATTGAGATAATCATGTCGTTTTTGTCTTTCATTGTGTTTATATGCTGGATTATATTTATTGATTTGTGTGTATTGAAACAGGCTTGCAACTCAGGGATGAAGCCCACTTGATCATGGTGGATAAGCTTTTTGATGTGCTGCTTTATTTGGTTTGCCAGTATTATATTGAGGATTTTTGCATCAATGTTCATCAAGGATATTGGTCTAAAATTCTCTTTTTTGTTGTGTCTCTGCCCAGCTTTGGTATCAGGATGATACTGGCCTCATAAAATTAGTTAGGGAGGATTCCCTCTTTTTCTATTGATTGGAATAGTTTCAGAAGGAATGGTGCCAGTTCCTCCTTGTACCTCTGTTAGAATTCGGTTGTGAATCCATCTGGTCCAGGACTTTTTTTGGTTGGTAAGCTATTGATTATTGCCTCAATTTCAGAGCCTGTTATTTGTCTATTCAAAGATTCAACTTCTTCCTGGTTTAGTCTTGGGAGGGTGTATGTGTCGAGGAATTTATCCATTTCTTCTAGATTTTCTAGTTTATTTGCACAGAGGTGTTTGTAGTATTCCCTGATGGTAGTTTGTATTTCTGTGGGATTGGAGATTGTATCCCCTTTATCATTTTTTATTGCATCTATTTGATTTTTCTCTCTTTTTTTCTTTATTAGTCTTGCTAGCAGTTTATCAATTTTGTTGGTCCTTTCAAAAAACCAGCTCCTGGATTCATTAATTTTTTGAAGGGTTTTTTGTGTCTCTATTTCCTTCAGTTCTGCTCTGATTTTAGTTATTTCTTGCCTTCTGCTAACTTTTGCATGCGTTTGCTCTTGCTTTTCTAGCTCTTTTAATTCTGATGTTAGGGTGTCAATTTTGGATCTTTTCTGCTTCCTCCTGTGGGCATTTAGTGCTATAGATTTCCCTCTACACAGCTTTAAATATGTCCCAGAGATTCTGGTATGTTGTGTCTTTGTTGTCATTGGTTTCAAAGAACATCTTTATTTCTGCCTTCGTTTCTTTATGTACCCAGTAGTCATTCAGGAGCAGGTTGTTCAGTTTCCATGTAGTTGAGCAGTTTTGAGTGAGTTTCTTCATCCTGAGTTCTAGTTTGATTGCACTGTGGTCTGAGACACAGTTTGTTACGATTTCTGTTCTTTTACATTTGCTGAGGAGAGCTTTACTTCCAACTATGTGGTCAATTTTCGAATAGGTTTGGTGCTGAAAAAAATGTATACTCTGTTGATTTAGAGTGGAGAGTTCTGTAGATGTCTATTAGGTCCACTTGGTGCAGAGCTGAGTTCAATTCCTGGGTATCATTGTAACTTTCTGTCTCGTTGATCTGTCTAATGTTGACAGTGGGGTGTTAAAGTCTCCCATTATTAATGTGTGGGAGTCTAAGTCTCTTTGTAGGTCACTCAGGACTTGCTTTATGAATCTGGGTGCTCCTGTATTGGGTGCATATATATTTAGGATACTTAGCTCTTCTTGTTGAATTGATCCCTTTACCATTATGTAATGGCCTTCTTTGTCTCTTTTGATCTTTGTTGGTTTAAAGTCTGTTTTATCAGAGACTAGGACTGCAACCCCTGCCTTTTCTTGTTTTCCATTTGCTTGGTAGATCTTCCTCCATCCTTTTATTTTGAGCTTATCTGTGTCTCTGCATGTGAGATGGGTTTCCTGAATACAGCATACTGATGGGTCTTCACTCTTTATCCAATTTGCCAGTCTGTGTCTTTTAATTGGAGAATTTAGTCCGTTTATATTAAAAATTAATATTGTTATGTGTGAATTTGATCCTGTCATTATGATGTTAGCTGGTTATTTTGCTCGTTAGTTGATGTAGTGTCTTCCTAGCCTCGATGGTCTCTACAATTTGGCATGATTTTGCAGTTGCTGGTACCAGTTGTTCCTTTCAATGTTTAGTGCTTCCTTCAAGATCTCTTTTAGGGCAGGTCTGGTGGTGGCAAAATCTCTCAGCATTTACTTGTCTGTAAAGTATTTTGTTTCTCCTTCACTTATGAAGTTTAGTTTGGCTGGATATGACATTCTGGGTCCAAATTATTTTCTTTAAGAATGTTGAATATTGGCCCCCAGTCTCTTCTGGCTTGTAGAGTTTCTGCTGAGAGATCCACTGTTAGTCTGATGGACTACCCTTTGTGCATAACCCGACCTTTCTCTCTGGCTGCCCTTAAGATTTTTTCCTTCATTTCAACTTTGGTGAATCTGACAATTATGTGTCTTGGAGTTGCTCTTCTCGAGGGGTATCTTAGTGGTGTTCTCTGTATTTCCTGAATCTGAATGTTGGCCTGCCTTGCTAGATTGGGGAAGTTCTCTTGGATAATACCCTGCAGAGTGTTTTCCAACTTGGTTCCATTCTCCCTGTCACTTTCAGGTACACCAATCAGACATAGATTTGGTCTTTCCACATAGTCCCATATTTCTTGGAGGGTTTGTTCGTTTCTTTTTATTCTTTTTTCTCTAAACTTCCCTTCTCGCTTCATTTCATTCATTTCATCTTCCATCACTGATACTCTTTCTTCCAGTTGATTGCATTGGCTCCTGGGACTTCTGCACGCTTCACGTAGTTCTCAAGCCTTGGATTCCAGCTCCATCAGCTCCTTTAAGCACTTCTCTGTATTGTTTATTCTAGTTATACATTCATCTAATTTTTTTCAAAGTTTTTTAACTTCTTTGCCTTTGGTTTGAATTTCCTCCTGTAGCTCAGAGTAGTTTGATCATCTGAAGACTTCTCTCAACCCGTCAAAATCATTCTCCCTCCAGCTTTGCTCCGTTGTTGATGAGGAACTGCATTCATTTGGAGCAGGAGAGGCACTCTGCTTTTTAGAGTTTCCAGTTTTTCTGCTCTGTTTTATCCCCATCTTTGTGGTTTTATCTCCTTTTGGTCTTTGATGATGGTGATGTACAGATGCGTTTTTGGTGTGGATGTCCTTTCTGTTTGTTAGTTTCCTTCTAACAGACAGGACCCTCAGCTTCAGGTCTGTTGGAGTTTGCTAGAGGTCCACTACAGACGCTGTTTGCCTTTGTAACAGCAGCGGTGTCTGCAGAACAGCAGATTTTCATGAACCACAAATGCTGCTGTCGGATCGTTCCTCTGGAAGTTTTGACTCAGAGTAGTACTTGGCCGTGTGAGGTATCAGTCTGCCCCTACTGGGGGTTGCGTCCCACTTAGGCTGCTTGGAGTTCAGGGGTCAGGAACCCACTTAAGGAGACAGTCTGCCCATTCTCAGATCTCCAGCCGCGTGCTGGGGGAACAATTGCTCTCTTCAAAGCTGTCAGACAGGGACATTTAAGTCTGCAGAGCTTACTGCTGTCTTTTTGTTTGTCTGTGCCCTGTCCCCATAGGTGGAGCCTATAGAGGCACACAGGCCTCCTTGAGCTGTGGTGGGTTCCACCCAGTTCGAAGTTCCCGGCTGCTTTATTTACCTACGCAAGCCTGGACAATGGCGGCTCCCCTCCCAAAGCCTCGCTGCCGCCTTGCAGTTTGATCTCAGACTGCTGTGCTAGCAATCAGTGAGACTCTGTGGGTGTAGGACCCTCCGAGCCAGGTGCGAGATATAATCTCCTGGTGTGCCGTTTTGTAAGCCCGTTGGAAAAGTGCAGTATTAGGGTGGGAGTGCCCGATTTTCCAGGTCCATCTGTCACTCCTTTCTTTGACTAGGAAAGGGAACTCCCTGACCCCTTGCACTTCCTGAATGAGGCAATGCCTAGCCCTGCTTCGGCTTGCACACGGTGCACTGCACTCACTCTCCTGTGCCCACTGTCTGGCACTTCCTAGTGAGATGAACCCGGTACCTCAGATGGAAATTCAGAAATCACCCGTCTTCTGTGTCAGTCATGCTGGGAGCTGTAGACTGCAGCTGTTCCTATTTGGGTATCTTGGCTGCGCCCACTCTCTAGAATTTTTAAATTATATTTAGAATTGTTTTTTCTATAGTTCACTGAATAAAGTATTTGGTTTTTTTAAAAAAGCAAAATCATCGTTATGTGTGACTCTTGATAGGCCACAGAACAAGTGAATGAGCATGAGTGAGACCACTTTCTTAGATGTCTGTAAGTAGCAGGGCCATGGTAGACCTGGTCAGCGGATGCACTTTAGTAGATGGAACTTCTAGTTTACCTGAATATTTATCCTTGACAAGGTAGGGCTGAGCCTGCACTTGCTTTGGATCTTTATAGTACAAGAAATATTCACAGAAATTGTATCTAGATACCTTTTGTTTGGAAAATCCTGTTCAGAATCATAGTGTAATCCTTGGGACTCATGCCATGCTCATTTGACTTCTTCCCATATTTTTTATGTTTCTTTTGGTAAAACTATTATGGTTTTCATTTTTTACTTAATATCACACTATTAAACTGTCCATATTTGAGCTTTATTGTAGCTTATCAGTGATAAAAAACAGGTAGTAATTGCCATTGTTTGCTTGTTTATTTTCCTAATAAGGCCTGAAAACAGCCATTCCTTATTAAGAAAGTGTGCAATGTAACATATTTGCTAGAGTTACATGGATTATATATTTCTTAAAGGGAAAAATTTGAGAGTATCATGGATTACCACCAGGATTATTATTACAGTAGTTGCTCAGATTTGGTTAAGGAAGCCCAATCAAAGTATAGTGAAAGGATTATTATCTCTCTGCTAAGATTAAGACATTGTTTCAAAAATCTCAGCCCCAATAATTCCACAACATCTGAAAACAAGTGTTTGTGATCCTGTGTAAGCATGAAATTGTTCCACGTAAGTGAGGATATTTTAGTTATGTGAAAGGCAGTATCAATGGAAGGTTATTTGTTTTATACCAGTGGCTAGGATGGTGGAATTGGGGTTATTTCTACAGTTATTCTTAGATGATTACTAAACTGCTAAGAAATGCCCCATATGATTTGTATCTAGGAAAGAAAAAAATCAGTATCATACTGTTGTCATCTGTCAGAAATGTTCATTTTATTCTGAATTAAATGTGGCTTTTGAAGTTACCTTGAATTCCTGGTGACCACATGTTTTTATCTGGAAAACCTGGGGAAAGTTGTCTGTCCCATCTACCCTGCTGTTTTTTTTTTTTTCTCGGTTGGAACTGCTGTTTAGATGATGCTTTTACTATGCAGGAGAGAGTTTTTGTTAAGGATATATTTGAAGATTGGGTTTTCCGTAATGTCTTTCATTCTTTGACTTTGGCAAAGTGTACAGTAGATTTTCATGATCATTGCATACTTCTTGTCATTGAAATGTATTTTTATGTTTTTAAATGCATTCATTTTACACTTGTGACTTTATTATTGACTTTAAGAGGCAGAAATAAAAAAATAAAATTAAAAAAAGAAAATGAATGCGATCCACACACCTGCGTGTGTGAGACAATCATGGCAACAGTGACACCCACAGGCATTGCTGCCTTCACGGAGAGGGCATGGAAAACTCAAGACTATCATGGATGTTCAGTTCTACACTCCACCCTTCCAAGGTGGTTTCTCCCTGAAATCGTGTGTGAGCCCAGAGAGAAACTTCTAGTTTCCATCGAATTCTGGAGAACTCAGAGAGCCAGCCCTGGAAGCCCCCCTTTCCTGGCCGATCTGGCCCCACCTTCACCTACCACACATGGCTCTGTGTCTGTGGTCTCTGGCTTCAGAGGGCGGGTTATCCATGGCCCTTGGGTACTCATGCATATTCGTGAAGGGGTGAAGCTGATGGGTCTTTATAAGTGCCACTGGCGTGGTCAGACTCCTGACTGGACCTGCCTGCAGCGCAAAGGCCAACTGAGGCACATGGGCACTGCCGGCCACTCTCTGCCCTTGTCTCTCCATGAAATTCCGGCCAGGTGCCCCTGTGATGGCTCTCCCGACACCTTCTGACAGCCCCTTCCCCACGGAAGCCTGAGGAAGAGGATGGCAAAGGGACACGTTTGTAACCTGAACGAAAAAGATGCCCTGCCAGCGTGCTTTGAGTGGAACCCTTACCTGAACTGGCCAGAGAGACCTGACTTTTAGAGTCCAGGATTCAGATTTCATGTCAGAATCGAAGGTTCAGGCATCCAGGCCAGGGTGGCACGGAACCCACGCACGCAGACGGCCTGTGCAATGTGGCCCAAAAGGGTGCCACCCTCCCTCCTTGGTCGCCTTCACCCCCACCAGGGCGTAGGGTAGAGGGGGATTTCGTTAGCCAGGCAGCAAGGGTCACCCCTCTGCTGCAGCCCAGCGAGGCTTCCCAGGCAGAAGGAATCTCCCAACCTGCCATGGAACATGGGGATTTTGGGTTTGCTGTCCTGGCTCCTTCGGAAGTGGTGCTGACCCACCCTCAGACACCTGGGTGACCTCAGCACCCAAACAGATGGCAGGGGGACCAGGATCCACACTATGGTGGCCTTCTGGGTGTGTGCTCAATGGGACAGCTTGGGCCGCTCATGCTGAGTCAAACAGATGGCAGGGGGACCAGGGTCCACAGCAAGGCGGCCTTCTGGGTACCTGCTCAGCGGGACAACTTGAGCCGTTCAGGCTGAGTCACAGGAGCAAGGTGTGCTTGCACCGCACACGTCCCACATGAGTCCGTATTGGGGCTGGGGCCAGGGTCTCCAAGTCACCAGGGCACATGGGAATGCGAAGCCGAGGCACATCTACCTCCGCAGCTCGCGCCCATGGAGGCCTCTGCATGTCAGAAGCAGATGTAAGCCATCCAGACACCCTCCCAACCGATCCAGGAGCTGGAGCGTTCATCTGCACTCGCATCCACCCTGCTATATGAACTCCTGTCGACCCCAGAATTTCAGCAAAAGGCACATCCTTTCCTAGCAACGGAGCCACTGGGGGAGTTGAAGGACGTGGAAGAGCCCACTTTTCTGGAACCACACCTCAGCCAGGAAGAACACTGGGCTCAGTTGGAGGAGCTTTAGGACGCAGGGTTGGGAAAGGATGGGGACAGGGGGGTGGCCCTTCTTTCACGGTGAACCTCTGGCTCGGTATGGAGACCTGTGTCTTCCTTTCCAGCTGACCTGTCTAGGATTCCTGAGTCAAGGTCCAGCAAGAGACTCCACAGAAAGGAGGGCTCTCATTCTTTTCTGAGTATCTCAGGGATTTCAGAGCCAGCACAGGTACTCAGAGATGGGCCGTCTACTGCCCATGAACGGGTCCGCGGGCAGCCAGCTAGGGTTTGGGACCAGCACAGGCAGGGCTCTCAACCCTTCCCCAGCCCCCCTATGCCTTGTACCCCCCACCGCCCCTGCGTTCTTCAGTGGTGTAGGCAGAGACATCCACCCTGGGAAACACCGGCCGGGGCAGTGGCCAGGCCTGCTCTCTTTTCCACGGCTCAACTCCACTGCCTCCCCGCTCTACCATCACTCGAGCACCCGTGCCCTGCCATACTCCCTGGCATCACGTGGAGTGCCTGGCCACTAAATGTAGACCCCGAGATCTCTCACAACCTGTCGTTCTGCTCTTTCTAGGTGGGAGGGAAGCTGGGCAGAGATGGGGAAAGGAACTGAAACAAAGTGAGAGGGAGTGACAGAGGGAGGAAAGGATGGATGAACGGAGGGACCTTGGAAGGGATGGAGGGAGGGAGGGAAAGAAAAAGAGAAGAATGGAGGGAGGGAAGGAGGGAGAAATGGAGGTATGGATGGAGGGAGAGAGGGAAGGAGAGAAGAACAGAGGGAGGGAGAGAGGGAGAGAAGGAAGAATAGAGGGAAGGTTGGACAGAGGGAGAAAAGGGGCAAGAAACAGAGAAGGGAAGGAAAAGAGAAAAGCTGTCTTCTGCCTCCAGGACCAGCAGGACCTCGAACTCTGGGAAAATGTTGGGTGCCCAGTGCAGGCTGAGTGCTCGGCCAAATGCCGTGTAGGCCGACGGTGCCCTCATCGGCCCTCAGGATTGTCAGCCTGGGTTACTTCATCTGGGAGCGATTCAGACGAATTCTACCTCCCAAGGAATGAGCGAATTCCCCAAAGAGCAGAGCCGAGACTCAAATGGTTTTCTGTTTTTCATCCACATGGCTCACAGATAGCCTATCCCCACGCTAAGCCTGCAACAGAGCACGAAGCAGATACTCCCATCTACACAGGAGTCACACTCAAGCCGAGTGAACCATGATTCCAGATTCCACGTTCCTTTGCCCTCTGCAAGGTGGCCTGTTGCTCACTGGTCTCTGGCCCCTGAAAGCGTGACCATGTGGACTGTTTGTTTCCCGAGCTCTGTGGGGACACAGAAACCTCCAGCGAAGCGTGGAAAAGCAGCATTGTGTCTTCGCTCTCCTTTGCAGTTTCCAAACAGGCCATTTTGGAGACTCCCCATGTTGCAGGAAACAGGAATGCATCATCAGGCTGTGATGCCTCAGTCCCCTGCCCTGGCTCCAGGCCCACCGGGAGGCCTCCCTTTCGCTGACACTCCAGGCCTTCCCTCGGCTCACCAGCTCCCGAGCTTCCAACACATTGCACCGGCTCAGGACAGTGTGTGCTCGGAGGCGTCAGGGCCCGGGGCCCACAGTTCTGGGATCCCCTCCAGTCCTCTGCCTTACTGCGGAAGAATTGTTTTGGATCCCTTGCTGCCCCTCCTGCAAGGCTCCCTCTTGCCCCACACACCCAGAGCCGCCAGGGCTGCCCAGGGGGGAACAGCCTGCCCAGCCCTTTTTCTCATAATGCCCACACCATCGTTGCTTGTCCCGACGAGTACCCGCCCATGGCCAACGGGAAAGGAAGGCCCTGATTTGCCCCATGCTGGCACTAGAGCCCCGACAGCCTGATCCCGGGAAAGAGGGGCTGACGGACATCCAGACACACCACACCAACACCGCGAGCAAACCCACCCCGACGCACACACAGATACACATGGGTGCATGCACACAGTCACACAAGCACAAACACGGACACACACACAAGGACATACAGGCAAAGACACAGACACAGCTTGAAAGAGAGCTAGGGAGACTGGGATGGAGAGATAGAAATGTAGGGAGAGAGAGAAAGGTGGAGGAGGAGAGAGACAGAAGGTGACAGAAGAGCGAGAGGTGGAGGGGGAAATAGAGAAAGGGAGACGGCAAGGGAGTTGTAGAGCAAGAGAGACAGAGCCTTGGAGAAGGAGGCTCTGCTCAGGTAGACAGGGCAACTTTGAGCAGGCCAGGGTGAGGTGGAGGGTGCTTGGGCCAGGCTAGAACAGGGGGTCAGGACCGCCCAAGTGGGAAAACCAACGGAGCCCTGAGACGTGTTTTTTTTTTTTCTTGGATTGGTTGGTTGCTTTGGGGTTGCGTTTCATAGGGTCCTTCTGTCTCCTAGGTGTGGTGGTCCCTGAGATTTGTAGAGTGCACCCGTCCATCAGGTGGAAGCCATGGCACCAAGTGTGTCCATGGGGCCAGGCCTGGGTCTCTCTTGTGTCCTCAGGACTTGAGTTTACACGAAGTCAGTGGCAATGGCAAACAGGGTGCACAGGGACGGATTTATTCGTGGCTGGGAAAAACAATGTCCTTCCCCCGGGGAAAGCAGACCACGTGTTCTGGAGCGGAGGTCTTGGCTGGTGACTGTGGGACCTGCTGTCCCAGCTTGGACATTTGCAGTGGCACTTGATGAATGAATTGAATTGCCTGGGGTCCGGGGAGTGAGAAGACACACCGGAGGGCAGGAAACCCTAGCCTGCGCCTTTGGGGTCTAGTACCTGCCACAGAGCCCCAGCTGGAGCCGGGCTCCCGGTGGGGATGCAGCCAGGCAGAAGAGGTGGAATGCTGATGCCTGGCAGTATTGCAGCTGCGGACCCCCACGCGGAGGTTTCATCTCGACATCAATGTTTTTCTTTCTTCAGCTGATATGTATCCTTAATTTTATATTAGTGGTAGCTCCACAAATTTAGAGGTACAAAATATGATTGCCCACACCTTAAAATCGCATTACCACCTCCCATTACCATCAACTTTCCCCCTCCTCACCACCCTCAACCCGTAGACTAGGTCTCGCGATGTTGCCCAGGCTGGCCTCAAACTGCCGGGCTTAAGTGATATGCCTGCCTTGGCCTCTCAAAGTTCTGGGATCAGCGGTGTGAGTCACCATGCCCCGCCAACCACCACCAAGTTTCGATTCAGCAGCACTGGGTCGTGGAGCTAAGGACCCACAAATTTAGAAAAGTTTTTAAATATCATAACGTTTCTGTGAGGAAATAGTATTTGTTATTACATTTTTAGACTCTTTTATAATGCTCTTTTTTTTTTTCCACTGAACACAGTACTAAGTAGTAATTGGAAAATCACAGCATAAGTCATATTACTTTTTCTAATACAGAGTCCTTGGCTGTTCTCTAAGCTAAACCTGATCACCTACGTTGAGAAAAAGAAAAAGCCCAGAGTGTGAGGAGATAGGAGATAGTAGCCAAACATCCAAAGAGGTTGGAGTGAATAAGGCAGATGACACAGATTAGATGTCGAAAGGTCAAGGAGAAAGCCAGATCTTAAAGTGTGGTTTGCGAAGCTATACTCCAATGGAAATCTTTTCCGAGAAGCCCTGGTTTCTTTCTCTTGCTTTTATTAGAGACAGACATCTTCTGCCCCATGCTCTTCAGTTTTCTAGGACTGGACTTCCCCTTCAACGATCATTCATCTAAGTTACAAAGAAAATCAAACACTTTGCATGGCTTGCAAGGGACTGGAGGACCTGGCTTCTTGCTCTTTTATTGCTTTTGAGGACATGGGACAGTCTGTGATTTTTAAGGAACTCTATGTTAAACATTTTCTAATTTCCATTTTGTGTCTTGTCTAAAATGTGTGAGAGTAGTGGGGATATTGGGATTTGGTTTAGAAATCGCAGAAACACCACATCCAGATGTCGTATGTTTTCTGCTTTATAATTCCATATCCTTTGAAGGTTTCAAATGTGATTCTACAGAAATTCATACTCAATAATTTTATCAGAACACTAAGCCTCTGCCCCATATAATAAAACCTAATGTTATTTTACTTCAAAATTTTAAGTTTTTGGTATGTATTGACGCTAAAGCTGTAAACACTCTGTGCCATAATTCCTAAACTGTAATATGGTTTAATGTATCTACTTTCTACTTTTAAAACATGTACTTTGCCATTGAGTAACTTAGAATATTGCTGAGCATGTATTAAATAACCATTTGTTTCCTGATTTTTTAATAGTTATCATTTTATAATTTTCTCTTGTTTAGTTTGAAGCTTACTAGGATTTTGTCAATGATATGTATGAGTGTATATATATATATATATATACACAAACAAGTATGTATATAACAACATCTGTAATTGATATATATCTATATGTTTTATATATGTGTATATACACACTTATGTGAATATATGCATGTGTACATAACATTGATTTTTTGACCAATAAAAATTGCATAATTATGCATTGTCTACATTATAATAATTTGATAGATATATATTGTAAAATATTTAATACAATTAAGTTGATGAACATTCATATCACCTCACATGGTTATGATTTTGTAGTGAGAGCATTTGAGGTCTCCTATTGTTGTAGCAAATTTTAAGCATACAAAACACTGTTATTAACTACATTTTAAAGCTATACATTAGACCCCCAAAACCTATTTATCTTATAACTGAAAGTTTGTACTCTTTGAACACCTTATCATTTTTTCTACCTCCAGGCCTGCTCATTACCATTGTACTCTCTGCTTCTGTGAGTTCAGGTTTTTTAAATTCTCAATTTAAGTGAGAACATACAGTGTTTGTTTTTCTGTGCCCAGCTTATTTTGCATAGCATAATGTACCCAGGTCCATTCATGTTGTTGAAATAGCAGAATTTCATTCTTTTTTATGGGTCTATTTTACCACATTTTCCTTATCCATTCAGCATCTACAGATAAGTCATTTTTTTAAAAAAGTACTCTTGACAGTTGTGAATAATGCTGTATTGAATACAGGGGTGCAGATTATTTTTGAGATGCTGATTTTATTTTGTTTATAGACAGAAGTGGAATTTCGGGATTGTACGATAGTTCAATTTTTTAAAAATAACCTGCATACTAATTTTCATAATGACTCTTCCAGTTTACAACTCATTAAGACTGTACAGAAATATTTTGTCACATCCTTGTTAACACTTGTCATATCTCTTTTTTTTGATATTAGCCATTCCAACTGCTGTAAAGTGGTATCTTTTCATTTGCAATTTTCTCATGAATGTTAATGTTTAGCATTTTTCTGCACACCTGTTGGATATTTGAATATGTTTGTAAAAAATATTTAGTCTTGGTCGTTGGAGCCAAGATGGCCGAATAGGAATAACTCCAGTCTACAAATCCCAGCTTGAATGACACAAAAGATGGGTGATTTCTGCATTTCCAACTAAAGTACAAGGCTCATCTCACTGGGGAGTGCCTGTCAGTGGGTACCAGACGGTGGTTACATCGCACCATGCATAAGCCAAAGCAGGGCGAGGCATTGCCTCACTGGGGAACTGCAAGGGGTGAGGGAATTCCCTTTCCTAGTCAAAGAAAGGAGTGACAGATGGCACCTGGAATATTGGGTCACTCCCACACTAATACTGCGCTTTTCCAATGGGCTTCACAAACAGCACACCAGGAGATTATATCCTGCACCTGGCTCAGAGGTTCTTATGCCCACGGAACCTCGCTCATTGCTAGCACAGCAGTCTGAGATCATACTGCAAGGTGGCAGTGAGGCTGGGGGAGGTGCGCCCGCCATTGCTCAGCCTTCAGTACGTAAACAAAGTGGGTGGGAAGCTCAAACTCAGTGGAGCCCATCACAGCTCAAGGAGGTCTGCCTGCCTCTGTAGGCTCCCCCTCTGGAGGCAGGGCACAGACAAACAAAAGACAGCAATAACCTCTACAGATATAAATGTCCCTGTCCCACAGCATTGAAGAGAGTCGTGGTTCTCCCAGCATGCAGCTGGAGATCTGAGAATGGGAAGACTGCCTCCTCGAGTTTGTCCCTGAACCCCGAGTAACCTAACTAGGAGGCACCCCCCAGTAGGGTTGGACTGACACCTCACAAGGCTAGGTACTCCTCTGAGACAAAACTTCCAGAGGAATGATCAGGCAGCAGCATTTTTGGTTCAGCAATATCCGCTGTTCTGCAAACACTGCTGCCGATACCCAGGGAAACAGGATCTGGAGTGGACGTCTAGCAAACTCCAACAGACCTGCAGCTGAGGGTCCTGACTGTTAGAAGGAAAACTAACAAACAGAAAGGACATCCACCCCAAAAACCCATCTGTACATCACCATCATCAAAGACCAATGGTAGATAAAACCACAAAGATGGGGAAAAACAAAGCAGAAAAACCGGAAACTCTAAAAATCATAGCACCTCTCCTCCTCCAAAGGAACGCAGCTCTTCACCAGCAATGGAACAAAGCTAGATAGAGAATGACTTTGATGAGTTGAGAGAGGAAGACTTCAGAAGAACAAACTACTCCAATCTAAAGGAGGAAATTCAAACCAATGGCAAAGAAGTTAAAAACCTTGAAAATAATTAGACAAATGGATAACTAGAATAATCAATGCAGAGAAGTCCTTAAAGGACCTGATGGAGCTGAAAACCATGACACCCGAACTACGTGAGGAATAAACAAGCCTCAGTAACCAACGCGATCAACTGGAAGAAATGGTATCAGCGATGGAAGATGAAATGAATGGAATGAAGTGTGAAGAGAAGTTTAGAGAAAAAAGAATAAAAAGAAACGAACAAAGCCTCCAAGAAATACAGGACTATGTGGAAAGACCAAATCTACGTCTAATTGGTGGACCTGAAAGTGACGGGGAGAATTGAACCAAGTTGCAAAACAATCAGCAGGATATTATCAAGGAGAAATTCACAAATCAAGCAAGGTAGGCTAACATTCAAATTCAGGAAATACAGAGAACACGACAAAGATACTCCTCGAGAAGAGCAACTCTAAGACACAACATTGTCAGATTCACCAAAGTTGAAATGAAGGAAAAAATGTTAAGGGCAGCCAGAGAGAAAGGTCAGGTTACCCACAAAGGGAAACCCATCAGACTAACAGCAGATCTCTTAGCAGAAACTCTACAAGGTAGAAGAGACTGGAAGCCAATATTCAACATTCTTAAAGAAAATAATTTGGACCCAGAATGTCATATCCAGCCAAACTAAGCTTCATAAGTGAAGGAGAAATAAAATCCTTTACAGACAAACAAATGCTGAGAGATTTTGTCACCACCAGAAATGCCCTAAAGGAGTTCGTGAAGGAAGCACTAAACACGGAAAGGAACAACAGGTAACAGTCACTGCAAAAACTTGCCAAATTGTAAAGACCATCAAGGCGAGGAAGAAACCGCATCAACTAACGAGCAAAATAACCAGCTAAAATCATAATGATAGGATCAAATTCACACTTAAAAATACTAACCTTAAATGTAAATGGGCTAAATGCTCGAATTAAAAGGCACAGACTGGCAAATTGGAAAAGAGTGAAGACCCATCAGTGTGCTGTATTCTGGAAACCCATCTCACGTGCAGAGTCACACATAGGCTCAAAATAAAGGGATGGAGGAAGATCTACCAAACAAATGCAAAAAAAAAAAAAAAGGCAGGGGTTGCAATCCTAGTCTCTGATAAAACAGACTTTAAACCAACAAAGATCAAAAGAGACAAAGAAGGCCATTACATAATGGTAAAGGGATCAATTCAACAAGAAGAGCTAACTATCCTAAATATATATGCACCCAATACAGGAGCACCAAGATTCATAAAGCAAGTCCTTAGTGACCTACAAAGAGACTTACACTCCCACACAGAAATAATGGGAGAGTTTAACACTGCATTGTCAACATTAGACAGATCAACGAGACAGAAAGTTAACAATGATACCCAGGAATTAAACTCAGCTCTTCGCCAAGCGGACCTAATAGGCAACAACAGAACTCGCCACCCCAAATCAATAGAATATACATTATTTCCAGCACCACACCACACATATTCCAAAATTGACCACATACTTGGAAGTAAAGCACTCCCTAGCAAATGTAAAAGAACAGAAATCATAACAAACTGTCTCTCAGACCACAGTGCAATCAAACTAGAACTCAGGATGAAGAAACTCACTCAAAACCGCTCAACTACATGGAAACTGAACAACCTGCTCCTGAATGACTACTGGGTACATAATGAAATGAAGGCAGAAATAAAGATGTTCTTTGAAACCAACGAGAACAAAGACACAACATACCGGAATCACTGGGACACATTCAAAGCAGTGTTTAGAGGGAAATTTATAGCACTAAATGCCCACAAGAGAAAGCAGGAAAGATCCAAAATTGACACCCTAACATCTCAATTAAAAGAACTAGAGAAGCAAGGGCAAGCACATTCAGAAGCTGGTAGAAGGCAAGAAATAACTAAAATCAGAGCAGAACTGAAGGAAATAGAGACACAAAAAAACCCTTCGAACAATCAATGAATCCAGGAGCTGGATTTGTGAAAAGATCAACAAAATTGATAGACCACTAGCAAGACTAATAAAGAAGAAAAGACAGAAGAATCAAATAGACGCCAAAAAAAAAAATGACAAAGGGGATATCACCACGGATCCCACAGAAATACAAACTACCATCAGAGAATACTATAAACACCTCTATATAGATAAACTAGAAAATGTAGAAGAAATGGATAAATTCCTTGACACATACACCGTCCCAAGACTAAACCAGGAAGAAGTTGAATCTCTGAATAGACCAATAACAGGTTCTGAAGTTGAGGCAATAATTAATAGCTTACCAACCAAAAAAAGTCCAGGACCAGATGGATTCACAGCCGAATTCTACGAGAGGTACAAGAAGGAGCTGGTACCATTCCTTCTGAAACTATTCCAATCAATAGAAAAAGAGGAAATCCTCCCTAACTCATTTTATGAGGCCAGCATCATCCTGATACCAAAGCCGGACAGAGACACAACCAAAAAAGAGAATTTTAGACCAATATCCTTGATTAACATTGATGCAAAAATTCTCAATAAAATACTGGCAAACCGAATCCAGCAGCACATCAAAAAGCTTATCCACCATGATCAAGTGGGCTTCATCCTTGGGGATACAAGGCTGGTTCAACATACGAAAATCAATAAACGTAATCTAGCATATAAACAGAACGAAATACAAAAACCACATGATTAACTCAATAGATGCAGAAAAGACCTTTGACAAAATTCAACATTTCATGCTAAAAACTCTTAATAAATTAGGTATTGATGGGACGTATCTCAAAATAATAAGAGCTATCTATGACAAACCCACAGCCAATATCATACTGAGTGGACAAAAACTGGAAGCATTCCCTTTGAAAACTGACACAAGACAGGGATGCCCTCTCTCACCACTCCTATTCAACATAATGTTGGAAGTTCTGGCCAGGGCAATTAGGCAGAAGAAGGGAATAAAAGGCATTCAATTAGGAAAAGAGGAAGTCACACTGTCCCTGTTTGCGATGACACGACTGTATATCCAGAAAACCCCATCATCTCAGCCCAAAATCTCCTTAAGCTGATAAGCAAATTCAGCAAAGTCTCAGGATAGAAAATCGATGTGGAAAAATCACAAGCATTCTTATACACCAAAAACAGACAAACAGAGAGCCAAATCATGAGTGAACTCCCATTCACAATTGCTTCAAAGAGAATAAAATACCTAGGAATCGAACTTACAAGAGATGGGAAGGACCTCTTCAAGGAGAACTAAAAACCACTGCTCAATGAGATAAAATAGGATACAAACAAATGGAAGAACATTCCATGCTCTTGGGCAGGAAGAATAAATATTGTGAAAATTGCCATACTTCCCAAGGTAATTTACAGCTTCAATGCCATCCCCATCAAGCTAACAATGACTTTCTTCACAGAATTGAAAAAACTACTTTAAAGTTCGTATGGAACCAAAAAAGAGCCCGCATCACCAAGTCAATCCTAAGCCAAAAGAACAAAGCTGCAGGCATCATGCTACCTGACTTCAAACTATACTACAAGGCTACAGTCACCAAAACAGCATGGTACTGGTACCAAAACAGAGATCTTGACCAATGGAACAGAATATAGCCCTCAGAAATAATGCCACAGTTCTACAACTATCTGATATTTGATAAACCTGAGAAAAACAAGCAATGGGCAAAGGATTCCCTATTTAATAAATGGTGCTGGGAAAACTAGCTAGACATATGTAGAAAGCTGAAACTGGGTCACTTCTTTACACCTTATGCAAAAATTAATTCAAGATGGATTAAAGACTTATATGTTAGACCTAATACCATAATAACACTAGAAGAAAACCTAGCCAATACCATTCAGGACATAGGCATGGGCAAGGACCTCATGTCTAAAACACCAAAAGCAATGGCAACAGAAGCCAAAATTGGCAAATGGGATCTAATTAAACCAAAGAGCTTCTGCACAGCAAAAGAAACCACCATCAGAGTGAACAGGCAACCTACAGAATGAGACTAAATTTTTGCAATCTACACATCTGACAAAGGGCTAATATCCACAATCTACTATGAACTCAAACAAATTTACAAGAAAAAAGCAAACAATCCCATCAAAAAGTGGGCAAAGGATATGAACAGACACTTCTCAAAAGAAGACATTTATGCATCCAAAAAACAGATGAAAAAATGGTCATCATCACTGGCCATCAGAGAAATGCAAATCAAAACCACAATGAGATACCATCTCACACCAGTTAGAATGGAGATCACTAAAAAGTCAGGAGACAACAGGTGCTGGAGAGGATGTGGAGAAATAGGAACACTTTTACACTGTTGGTGGGACTGTAAAGTAGTTCAACTATTGTGGAAGTCGGTGTGGCATTTCCTCAGGGATCTAGAACTAGAAATACCATTTGACCCAGCCATCCCATTACTGCTTATATACTCAAAGAATTGTAAATCAAGCTGCTATAAAGACAGATGCACACATATGTTTATTGCGGCACTATTCACAATAGCAAAGACTTGGAACCAACCCAAATGTCCAACAACGATAGACTGGATTAAGAAATTGTGGCACATATACCCCATGGAGTACTATGCAGCCATGAAAAATGATGAGTTCATGTCCTTTGTAGGGACATGGATGAAGCTGGAAACCATCATTCTCAGCAAACTATCTCAAGGACAAAAAACCAAACACCACATGTTCTCACTCACAGATGGGAATTGAACAATGAGAACACATAGACACAGGAAGGGGAACATCACACACCAGGGACTGTTGTGGGGTGGGGGCAGGGGGGAGGGATAGCATTAGGAGATATACCTAATGCTAAATGACAAGTTAATGGGTGCAGCACAACAACATGGCACATGTATACATATGTAACAAACTTGCACATTGTGCACATGTACCCTAAAAGTTAAAGTATAATAATATTAAAAAATAATGTTTAGTCTTTTGCCTATTTTTAGTTGGGTATTATAATTATTATTGTTTAGCTTCTGATTTGTATGAGTTTCTGCTATATTTTGAATACTATCCTTTTATCATATATGATTTGCAAATATTTTATCCCATCTTAAATGTTTTCTTAATTTTTGCTGTGCACAATAGTTTAATACACTACAACTTTATGTCTGGTTTTATTTCTATACTTTTGATATTATATTTAAAAAAAATTGCCAAGGCCAGTATCATGGAGGCTTTTCATATGTTTTTTTAAATATTTTCTTTTAAGAATTTATGTATTAAATTTGTCTTAAGTCAATTTTCGTGTCTGGCATAAGAAATATGATCAAGTTTTATTATTGTGCTTGTGAGTATCCAGTTTTCCCAGCACTAAGTATTGAAAAGGCTACACTTTTTGTATTGTGTATTCATAGTGCCCTTATCAAAGATTAACTTTAGATGCATAGATTTACTTCTGGGCTCTGTATTCTGTTCCATTGGTTTTTGTGTGGGTTCCTATAAACATACCATTCTATTATGTTTACTGTAGTCTTGAAATGTAGTTTTAAATAATAAATTATAATGTCCCAAGATTTCGTTTTATTCCTCATGATTGCTTTGGCCTTTCAATATTTCTTATAGTTTTATATACATTGCAGAATTTATTTTCTATTACAGTAAAAAGTGGCACAGGAATTTTGATAGGAAGTTGGATTAATATACAGATTGCTTTGGATAATATGGCTTTTAGACAATATTCTTCTAATCCATAAACATATAATATATTTACATTTATTTGTATTTTTTAAAATTTTTTCATCAATACATTTTATTTTTTATTGTAAAGATCTTTCACCACATTGGTTGAATTTATTGCTAAGAAATCTATTAGTTTGTTGCTATTGTAAATGAGATTTTTTCTTTTTTATTGGTTTGTTGCTAGCATACAGAAACAAAACTGATATTTGTATGTTAATTGTATATTCTGCTTCTTTACTGAGTGCATTTATTAGATGCACTATTTATATATAGATGAATTAAATGCACTATTTAAATGTATTATTTATGTTTTTTATATATAATATTATGTCATCTACAAACAGTGACGTTATTTCTTATTTTCAATTTGGATCTTTTAGCTTCTCTTGCTTAAGTTTTTGACGTAGGACTTAATTATTCTACGTAGGACTTCCAGTTCTATGTTAAAATAGAACCGTTAGAATGGGCATAATATAGACTTGCATTGGTGTTTGTGCATTTGAAGGAGCAAACACCTCTTTTCATTTTTTTGTTGTTGTTGTTGTTTTGTTTTTGAGATGGAGTCTCGCTTTGTCACCCAGGCTGGAGTGCTGTGGCATGATCTTGGCTCACTGCAACCTTCACCTCCTGGGTTCAAGCAATTCTCTGCCTCAGCATCCCGAGTAGCTGGGATTACAGGCGCCAACAACCATGCCCGGCTAATTTTTGTATTTTTAGTAGGGACAGTGTTTCACTATCTTGTCCAGGCTGGTCTTGAACACCTGACCTCGGCCTCCCAAAATGCTGGGATTACAGGTTTGGGCCACCGTGCCCAGCCACCTCTTTTCATTTTTATAAACTGGTTTTAGTAGGTAAAGATCTTCATCTTTTGGGTCTCAAGGCTGATGAGATCTTTACTGGGTTTGCAGTAAAAAGGCTTGTAGCTGCATCACAAGGTCGCTGCCGAATCTGGAGTGAGTTTTACCTTTAGTGGGCTTGTTGCCAGGAGCACGTATGGTTGTGAGTTCTGTCATGTTTTTCAGCAGGCTGGATTGTTTTCAGGGCTTTGTTCTGTGGAGCAGGCACTAGGGCAGGTTCTGCTATATGCTGGGACTAATAGCAGATGTGTGGGTGAGTGTGGCTTCCACTGAGTACCTAGCAGGTTTTCCCCAGTTTATCTACAAACAGTGACTTTTGAACTGTTTTGTGTGAGTCACGAGTATGATGTCCCCAGCTTTTTTCTTATTCCTCATGATTGGTTTGGTGATTCAGCCTACATTGTAGGCTTACATTTTCTATTACTATAAAAACTGGGACAGGGATTTTGATAGGGATTTGAGTTAACTTACAGATTGCTTTGGATAACATGACCCCTTATTACCCAAAGGGTCTGCCTTCTCAAAATGACCATTTTCGATCTTGGGTTTTAGCAAGGTTTCATAAGGCCCTGTATCCCAAAGCTCACTATATTGCCCAGGCTGTTCTTGAACTCCTGGCCTGGCAGTCCTCCTGCCTCAGGCTCTTAAATGGAGGAGATTACTGTTATGAGCCACTGTGCCTGGATCTCTCATAAAGTTACATTGGTTGATGGATGGCTGACTAGTTTTTATTGCTGCAAGGGAATACAAAAGTAAAGACCCCCTATTCCACCACCTTGATAATGTCACTGTCTCCATACATTTCTTCCTTATTTTGTTCTCTTGTATGTTTGTGTGTTATTTTAGGTTCAAATATTAAGACCAATAGGCTAGGATTTATACATTGTGTGAAAAGTAAATTAGATAGCCAGTAGGAACCCTATATATATTATAATGTTCCCCCAAAAGATTAAGTTTAGTGCAGGCAAAAAGGGCTCATTAAAATTTTCGTCCACTATTTTAAACCTCTGTCCAAACTATAATATAATTTGTGCCACAATTTTTATTTTATCAATTACTTTTAACCATATTTCATAAAATTTATCTTTTTTCTTTATTTAGAAATGTAAGGCTATTAGTTGCTTTTAAAGGCTGTAATACAGCTTTTTTATTTTGTGAAATAATAGCAGCAATATTACAAATATTTATAGTGTAAATACTTATTCACTTAAATCTTCCCATTAGAGAATTTCATTAATTATTGTAGTGTATTTCTGTAAGATTGTACTGCCACACACTACAGGGCAATGATTCAAAATGCCTGGTCTTCACAGATGCACAGTCACAGTTGAACATTGTAGTTATTTACAAAAATTATTTTCTAGTGTTATATCAATGTTCCAAACAAGATTTTCTGGGTAAATATTTCTCCCATTCTGGTTTTGCAATTCTATGTTAACTGTATTTTTATTTTAGGGTAGGTTCCTTGACATTGGTTTATAGTATTTCTGGTTTTACCTAAAGTATTATTTTGGATGACAATGTGCAGCAACTTTTAATGTACAGTTTATGT
Organism: Pongo abelii; assembly: GCF_028885655.2. Lineage (NCBI taxonomy): Eukaryota > Metazoa > Chordata > Mammalia > Primates > Hominidae > Pongo > Pongo abelii. Next base: position 17,727,691 of record NC_071997.2, on the reverse strand, counting down.
CAATGTGCAGTTTAATTACAATATGAATCAGCCATATATTTATTCACAGTTCAAGTTTAACAAACTTAATGAAAACTAAGCAAACTAACATTACATGATAAAGACCCAATCAGCTATCTTATACTTAAGCAAATACACCAAAAAATAGTTTGTAGCTTTATTGCTGCTTTTGTTCAAACTATGGTTTATATTTCCTATGACCAAAGAAATTTCTGATATTTTCCTACCACGCCAAAGAAACAGACAAAAAGACAGCGATTATACTTTCAAGTAGCAGTTTGTTTAGAGCCCCAGATATTCCATCTGTAGACCACTATGTTCATATTTCTTTGTTTTAATAAGCTGTAGCCCAAAACCTTACATTTTTGTGGAAATTAAACCTTTTCATTTCCATACTAAAGACAGGACAGTCCCATGACCTAAATCCAAGGGTGATGGCTTAGATTGAGGACCATGTCTTGTTGACATGGAGATGGTTGAGTTGGTCTACAATAAATCTATGGGAGAGGCAGGTTGTGGTAAGTTGGAAGTGTTGGCTGCCTTCACGGTCTCAAAGTTCTCTGTCAAGTTCACCTCAGCACTGCTGTACTCCTGTTCTGCTCTCAGGTTTGGAATGCTTGGCCAGTAGTGGTTCTCCACATGGTTCTCAACTGCCAGTGCTTTCCTGATCCACTGCCTGCCAGAAATGCAATTGTAGCAGAGGAGGCTGGTAAGGGGACAGAAGCCACAGATGGTAACAGGCCACTGCCTGGCAGGGGAAGAGAGCAGTGGGCTCTCAATCCTAGCTCACATGCCAAGGGCCATTCTCATCCCAGCACCCAGTGGTGTCCCCCATAATGTGCACTGCCTGGCCTGAGGAAAATGGAGAGACCAGCTAAGGCATAAAGTTGAAAAGGGGCTTTCCAGAGTCCCAAGTGTGCTGGACATCTCACCAGCCATGGAAAGAGTGTTTGTCCTTGTGGCCACTGATAGACAATGATGGGAGCCTGCCCACATTTCAGGGCCTTCTGGAGTCTTCACTTGAGAGTTCAGCTCTGGCAACAGAAGACACTTCTGGTGTCCAGAGATTCTCAGTGCCTGTCGTATGTAAAACCGATTGATGGCATCTGCTGGTTTCTGGGAGCACTGCTTGGCCATCCTTATCTGTGGGCCCCAGCCAAGGCACTGCAGAAAGCTTGGTCTCTGGCTAGCATTCTGGACTGTGAGACAGCGTGGCTGCAGCTAGCACTGGATGGAGAGAGTACAGTGTGGTGAAGTGGTGTAGTGGTCATTCTGCCACATGGCCTAGAGTTTCTCGTGACTCTGGGCTGCCGAGGTGCAGTGAACAGAAAGGAATCAGGGAGTGGAGACCATTTCTAGGCCACAGCTCAGGGATGGAGAACCCAGGCTGAGCCTGGTGATTGTCCTGAGTTGAGTAGATGAAGCTGGAGTCCGGGGAGACCAAAGAAGCTCAGATAAACTCTGCAGGGCAGAGTATTCAGGGCATGAAAAGGACAAAGTCACAAAACAAAAACTCTCCAGTCTTCAGTTAAATATTGATCAGCACATGTATGTGTGTAAACTACAAGTCTGGGGGAAATAATACCTGAAGGAAACAGAAAGAACAATGCTTGAACCTCCCACAGAACCAGGCATATTTGGTGTTCCCACCAGCAACAGTGGACAAATCTTATACTTTCCAGATGATTGGATGGAACACTCAGAAAAGAATTGCCTCAGCATTGCGGAAGATTGGATCTAGGCCGAGGCTGCTAAGGTCCTAATTAACAAGACCTCAAAGAAAACCCTCAAAGAACCAAAATCTTTCCAGATAATTTAACTGCATCCTAGAACATAGCTCAGTAATATTATAGGAACCCAATAATATCAAACACACAATAAGATATATTTCATGTTGTCTGCCATCCAGCTGAAAATTACCAGGCTGTGAAGAAAAAGGAAATGTCTCAATAATGAGAAGAAAACTTGATCAACAGATGCAGAAATGGCAAATAAGATGGAATTAGTAAGCAATGATATTAAAACAGTTATTGTAATGATAACATTACACAAGAAGAAAGTAAAGGGAAGCTAGAACATGGAAGTAGAGACATGGAAAACCCAGCTTGAACTTTTAGAGATGAAAAATACAATGTCTGAGATGAAAAATATAATAAATGGCATTTAAAATAGAATAGATGTTATACAAAAGAGGATTAGTCAACTGGAAGATGTAGCAGTAGAAACTATCAAAAATGGAACATGGAGAAAATAATGGAAAAAATTGAACAGAAAATCAGCACCAACAGGACTAATATAAGTGTAATTGGAGTTCCTGAAGAAGGTGGGGAGGAGTAGAAGAAAAAATATTTCAAAAAACTGTGGCTGAAAAAATTTAAATTTGAGAAAAAACTGTAATCCCAGAGATCTAAGAACCAAGGAAACCTTAGCACAAGAGACTTAAGGATGACACACTGAAGCACATCATAATCCAATTGCCCCAAACCAGTGACAAAGAGAAAATCTGAAAAGTTACCAAAGGGAAAAGGACATTATACAGAGAGGAACAAAGATGAAAATGGGCTGAGCGTGGTGGCTCACACCTGTAATCCCAGCACTTTGGGAGGCTGAGGCAGGATGATCACTTGAGCCCAGGAGTTCAAGACCAGCATGGGCAACATGGCAAAACCCCGTCTCTACTAAAAACACAAAAATTAGCAGGGCATGGTGACACGCATCTGTAACCCCAGCTACTCAGGAGGATGAGGCAGGGAGAATCGCTTGACCCCGGGAGGCGGAGGTTGCAGTGAGCTGAGATGGTGCCATTGCACTCCAGCCTGGGCAACAGAGCAAGATTCTGTCTCAAAAAAAAAGATGGCAGACATCTGGTTAGAAACAAAGCAAGGCCGGATGTGATGGCACATGCCTGTTATCCCAGCACTTTGGGAGGCTAAGGCAGGAGGTTCACTTGAGCCCAGGAGTTCTAGACCAGCCTGGGCAATATGGCAAACCTGGCCTCTACATAAAATGCAAAAATTAGCTGGGTGTGGTGGCGCATGCCTGTAGTCCCAGCTACGTGGGAGGCTCGGGCGAGAGGATTTCTTGAACCCAGGAAGTAAAGGTTTCAGTGAGCTGAAATCATGCCACTGTGCTGCAACCTGGGTGACAGAGCAAGACCCTGTCTCAAAAAAAAAAAAAAAAAGAAAGAAACAATGCAAACCAGAGGATAGTAAGAGTGACTTCTATAAAATACTTAAGGATGAAACGATTTTCAGTCTAGAATTCTACACCCAGCAAAAAATATCTTTCAAAGATGATAGTGCAATAAAGACTTTCAGACATTGAGAACTTGAGGAATACATAACCAGGAAGTCCTCACTACAAGGAATATTAAAGGAAATCCTTCAGGCAGAGGGAAAGTGAAACCAGATGGAAGTCCAGATGTACACAAAAGAATGTAGAGCACCAGAGATGGCAAATGTGTGAGCAAAAATACCACATTAAAAAGCATTTTTTTTTTTTTTTTTTTTTAGTATTTATTGATCATTCTTGGGTGTTTCTCGGAGAGGGGGATATGGCAGGGTCATAGGATAATAGTGGAGAGAAGGTCAGGAGATAAACACATGAACAAAGGTCTCTGGTTTTCCTAGGCAGAGGAACCTGCGGCCTTCTGCAGTGTTTGTGTCCCTGGGTACTTGAGATTAGGAAGTGGTGATGACTCTTAAAGAGCATGCTGCCTTCAAGCATCTGTTTATCAAAGCACATCTTGCACCACCCTTAATCCATTTAACCCTGAGTTGACACAGCATATGTTTCAGAGAGCACGGGGCTGGGGGCAAGGCCATAGATCAACAGCATCCCAAGGCAGAAGAACTTCTCCTAGTCAGAACAAAATGGAGTCTCCTATGCCCACCTCTTTCTACACAGACACAGCAACAATCTGATCTCTCCTTCCTTTCCCCACACTTCCCCCCCTTCTTTTCAACAAAACCGTCATCGTCCTCATGGCCCACTCCCGATGGTCGCTGTCTCTTCGGAGCTGTTGGGTACACCTCCCAGACAGGGCGGCCGGAAAGAGGTGCTCCTCACCTCCCAGACAGGGCGGCCGGGCAGAGGTGCTCCTCACTTCCCACACTGGGCGGCCAGGCAGAGACGCTCCTCACTTCCTCCCAGCTGGGGTGGCAGCCAGGCAGAGGCACTCCTCACCTCCCAGACGGGGCGGCCGGGCAGAGGTGCTCCTCACTTCCCACACTGGGCGGCCGGGCAGAGGCGCTCCTCACCTCCCAGACGGGGTGGCCAGGCAGAGGCGTTCCTCACTTCCCAGATGGTGTGGCGGCTGGGCAGAGGCACTCCTCACTTCCCAGATGGGGCAGCCAGGCAGAGGAGCTCCTCACTTCCTCCCAGACGGGGTGGTGGCCAGGCAGAGGCACTCTTCACTTCCCAGACAGGGTGGCCGGGCAGAGGCGCTCCTCACTTCCCAGATGGGGCAGCCGGGCAGAGGTGCTCCTCACTTCCTCCCAGATGGGGTGGCGGCCAGGCAGAGGCGCTCCTCACCTCCCAGATGGGGCGACCGGGCAGAGGTGCTCCTCATCTCCCAGACGGGGCAGCCGGGCAGAGGTGATCCTCACTTCCTCCCAGACGAGGTGGCGGCCGGGCAGAGGCACTCATCACCTCCCAGACGGGGTGGCTGGGCAGAGGCGCTCCTCACCTCCCAGACAGGGTGGCCAGGCAGAGGCGCTCCTCACTTCCCATAAGGGGTGGCGGCCGGGCAGAGGCGCTCCTCATCTCCCAGACGGGGCAGCCGGGCAGAGGTGCATCTCACTTCCTCCCAGACGGGGTGGTGGCCGGGCAGAGGCACTCATCACCTCCCAGACGGGGTGGCTGGGCAGAGGCGCTCCTCACCTCCCAGACAGGGTGGCCAGGCAGAGGCGCTCCTCACTTCCCATAAGGGGTGGCGGCCGGGCAGAGGCGCTCCTCCCTTCCCAGATGGGGCAGCCGGGCAGAGGCCCACCTCACTTCCTCCCAGACGGGGTGGCGGCCAGGCAGAGGCGCTCCTCACCTCCCAGATGGGGCAGCCGGGCAGAGGCCCTCCTCATCTCCCAGACGGGGCAGCCGGGCAGAGGTGCACCTCACTTCCTCCCAGACGGGGTGGCGGCCGGGCAGAGGCACTCCTCACCTCCCAGACGGAGCGGCCGGGCAGAGGCGCTCCTCACCTCCCAGACAGGGTGGCCAGGCAGAGGCGCTCCTCACTTCCCATATGGGGTGGCAGCCGGGCAGAGGCGCTCCTCCCTTCCCAGATGGGGCAGCCGGGCAGAGGCACTCCTCACTTCCTTCCAGACGGGGTGGCGGCCAGGCAGAGGCACTCCTCACCTCCTAGACGGGGCGGCCGGGCAGAGGTGCTCCTCACTTCCTCCCAGACGGGGTCGCAGCCGAGCAGAGGCACTCCTCGCCTCCCAGACGGGGCAGCCGGGCAGAGGCGCTCCTCCCTTCCCAGATGGGGCGGCCGGGCAGAGGCACTCCTCACTTCCTCCCAGATGGGGTGGCGGCCAGGCAGAGGCGCTCCTCACCTCCCAGATGGGGCGGCCGGGCAGAGGTGCTCCTCATCTCCCAGACTGGGCAGCCGGGCAGAGGTGCTCCTCACTTCCTCCCAGACGGGATGGCAGCTGGGCAGAAGCACTCCTCACTTCCCAGACGGGGTGGCTGGGCAGAGGCGCTCCTCACCTCCCAGACAGGGTGGCCAGGCAGAGGCGCTCCTCACTTCCCATATGGGGTGGCGGCCGGGAAGAGGCGCTCCTCCCTTCCCAGATGGGGCAGCCGGGCAGAGGCGCTCCTCACTTCCTCCCAGACGCGATGGCGGCCAGGCAGAGGTGCTCCTCACCACCCAGACAGGCTGGCCGGGCAGAGGTGCTCCTCACTTCCTCCCAGATGGGGTGGCAGCCGGGCAGAGGCACTCCTCACCTCCCAGACGGGGCGGCCGGGCAGAGGCTTTCCTCGCTTCCCAGACGGGGCAGCCGGGCAGAGGCGCTCCTCACATCCCAGACGATGGGCAGATGAGCAGAGACACTCCTCACTTCCTCCCAGACGGGGTGGCAGCCAGGCAGAGGCACTCCTCACCTCCCAGACGGGGCGGCCGGGCAGAGGCCCTCCTCACTTCCCAGACGGGGCGGCCGGGCAGAGGTGCTCCTCATCTCCCAGACGGGGCAGCCGGGCAGAGGTGCTCCTCACTTCCTCCCAGATGGGGTGGCGGCCAGCTAGAGGCACTCCTCACCTCCAAGACAGGGCGGCCGGGCAGAGGCGCTCCTCACCTCCCAGACGGGTTGGCCGGGCAGTGGCGCTCCTCACATCCCAGACGATGGGCGGCCGGGCAGAGACGTTCCTCACTTCCTATACGGGATGGCGGTCGGGCAGAGGCGCTCCTCACACAAAAGAATGTAGAGCACCAGAGATAGCAAATGTGTGAGCAAAAATACAACATTAAAAATCATTTTTAAAAGATAATTGACGGTCTAAGGCAAAAAATTATAACAAATTAATGTGAGTTTACAGCACTTATAGAAGTAAAATGCATGAAAACAATAACACAAAACCCAAAAGGAGGGAAATGAACAGACACTGTTTTAAGGTTCTTATCCTCTATGTGAAGTGGTATTATGTTGATGGCAGCCAATGCTAATTTAAATACATATACTGTATTAGTCTGTTCTTGTACTGTTATAAAGAAATGTCTGACACTTCTCAATGTAAGACATTTATGCAGCCAAAAAACACATGAAAAAATGCTCATCATCACTGGCCATCAGAGAAATGTGAATCAAAACCACAATATCATCACTGGCCATCAGAGAAATGCAAATCAAAACCACAATGAGATACCGTCTCACACCAGTTAGAATGGGGATCACTAAAAAGTCAGGAAACAACAGGTGCTGGAGAGGATGCAGAGAAATAGGAACACTTTTACACTGTTGGTGGGACTGTAAACTAGCTCAACCATTGTGGAAGTCACTGTGGCGATTCTTCTAGAAATATCATTTGACCCAGCCATCCCATTACTGGGTATATACCCAAAGAATTATAAATCATGCTGCTATAAAGACACATGCACACGTATGTTTATTGCGGCACTATTCACAATAGCAAAGACTTGGAGTCAACACAACTATCCAACAATGATAGACTGGATTCAGAAAATGTGGCACATATACACCATGGAATAGTACACAGCCATAAAAATGATGAGTTCATGTCCTTTGTAGGGACATGGATGAAGCTGGAAACCATCATTCTCAGCAAACTACCGCAAGGACAAAAAACGAAACTCCTCCTGTGCTCACTCATGGGTGGGAATTGAACAATGAGAACACATGGACACAGGAAGGGGGACATCACACACCAGAGACCGTTGTGGGTTGGGGGGAGGGGGTAGTGATAGTATTAGGAGACATACCTAATGCTAAATGACGAGTTAATGGGTGCAGCACACCAACATGACACATGTATTCATATGTAACAAACTTGCATGTTGTGCACATGTACCCTAAAACTTAAAGTATAATAATAATAATTTAAAAATAATAATAAATAAATTAAAAAAAAGAAATGTCTGAGACTGGGGCTGGGCATGGTGGCTTACGCCTGTAATCCCAGCACTTTGGGAGGCTGAGGCGGGTATATTATGAGTTCAAGAGATTGACACCATCCTGGCCAATATGGTGAAACCCTGTCTCTACTAAAAATACAAAAAAAAAATTAGGTGGGCTTGGTGGCATATGCCTGTAGTCCCAGCTAAGCTACTTGGGAGGCTGAGGCAGCAGAATCACTTGAACCAGGGAGGCAGAGGTTGCAGTGAGTCGAGATCGCACCACTGCACTGCATCCTGGGAGACAGAGTGAGACTAGGTCTCAAAAAAAAAAAGGTCTGAGACTGGGGAATTTATGATGAAAAGAGGTTTAATTGGCTCACATTTCTGCAGGCTGCACAGGAAACGTGATTCTGTCATCTGCTCGGCTTCTGGGGAGGCCTCAGGGAGCTTACAATCATGACAGAAGGCAAAGGGGAAGCAGGCGCATCTTATGTGACTGGAGCAGGTGGAAGAGAGAGAGGGGGAGTTGCCACAAACTATTAAACAACCAGATCTTGTGAGAACTCACTCGCTGTGTGGTACCAAGAGGGGATGGTGTTAAACCATGAGAAACTGGCTCCATGATCCAATCACATTCCTCCAGGCCCCACATTTGGCATTGGGGATTACATTTCCACATGAGATTTGGGTAGGGACACAGATCCAAACCATATGATATACCATAAACCATAGAGCAATGATTCAAACTCAAAACCAAATGAAACAAAAATAGTTAGATGTAAAAGGCCAAAAAAGAAGATTAAATGAAATAAAAATACTCAACAAATTCAAAAGAAGTCAGAGAAAGAAGAAAAGGAGAAGAAACTACAGATGGGACAAATAGAAAGCAAACAGGAAGATGACCAATTAAAACGAAACTCTCCAGCATTCCACCAGTTGCGTGTGATTATTTAGTAACTCTCTGCCTCTGACAACAATACCTATCACACAGGTTTGTCATCAGAGCTTGTCACATGTGATATGGAAAGCCTGCTGTTTGCAGACTTGCAATCATTATACATTAGCTTGTATTGTTGGTAGCAGAGACCCAGGTCTCTGTGTTGGTCATGCTGAGGGCTCCCTTCTCATTGCTCTGTTTTCCTCCTCATTTTATCCCTTTCTGTACTTCCACGCCCCACACCATCTGGTTGGAGAAGATTCTCAGCCTCTCGGTCTGCAAATGTTCAAAGTCCGTGTATCAAATAGCCAACAAATGTATTTCAGTACGTTTATCTGCTACCGAGGGATCCAGGAGAAATGCTTTCCTTTCTGCAAGAAGTCCGTGGCTGCTGATGCCAACAATGTGTTCTGTCTGTCCTCTTCTCTTTTCTGATCTGCATATTCTCAACTGCCCTGCACTTCTGGGAAGACTTTACACAGGGACAACTATGAGTTTTTGTAAGAAGATGAGAAGTCACCACTTTGGTAACCATCCATTAGACGTTCCAATATTGCTGCAGACATGGACTCTAGCATGTTCTCTTCTCTGACACCCACCCCTTCCCCCATTGGCCACAGCAACTTGGGTTTGCTCTTCAGCTATTGCAGGGCTTACCTCTGGGGAACTGTGACTTGCTTTATACCCTATCCAATAACAGAGTGTGTCCTTATACACAGTAGGTGTTCAATATACCTCTGTTGAAGGGATTACATCACAGTTAAATCTGTGGAGAGTTCAGCAGATAAGTGAGTTGCTCAAGATGGTCAGAGGCTGTCTTATTCCATTTGGGCTACCGTAACAAAATACCTTAGCCTAGGGGGCTTATAAGCAGCAGAAATTTATGTCTTATAGGTCTGGATGCTGGCAAGTGGAAGGTCAAGGTAGTGTCTGTTGAGGGCCTGTTCCTTATAGAAGGCAACTCCTAGCTGTGTCCTCACATGGTGGAAGGGGAGAACAAGCTCCCTTGGCTCCCATTTACAAGGCCACTTATCCCATTCATGGGGTCTTTGCTTTCATGATGAAATCACTTCCTAAAGTCTTTGCCTCCTCCTAATTCAAACCTAACCTATCAGGGGTTAGGTTTCAACACACGGATTTTAGGGGCACAAAAACATTGACTATAGCAGAGACATAGCTGTACCTGGGTCTGGGACCTTCTGGGTCCAGCTCCATTATGACAACCACACGGCCCATGGTCTCCCACATGATGTAATTCTGTTCTGTGACATTGTGCCCACGAGGCAGGGATGCAGTAGAGGCCTCTGCAGACATGGCTTGTTCTTGGGACGTCCGCATGGCTTTGTGATGCAGGCCTGGAAGAATCCACCAGCTGCCCACTCTCATGCCTGACTCAGGTTCGTGGGTCCCTCCAGGCACATGTCAGCCCCTCAATGTTTTCCTTGCCTCACCTCCCTGGGTTCCCTTCTGAACTCAGGGAACATGGAGGGAGCCGGGAGTCTCTGTTTTTAGTTCATGCTCTTGTCTCCTATTTGGGAACAATGCCCAGGCATGTGAATCTCTTTCCTACTGTTTTCTAAGAACATCAGGGATTTCCTCCAAACTCTTCACCTACTCCCTCCACTAAACCCTTCTCCCTCAGGGACACAGGGCACAGGCCCACTTCCTGTGTGAAGATCCTGCCACAGGGTGGCTCTTTGGTTTTCTGCGGGTATCCAGAAAAGAAGCTAAAGGTGAATGCACTCCGGAATCCAGGAGCACTGTTGATTTTCTCACCTTAGCTCAGAGAGCATCCCCACAGACACCCCTCGCCCTACCCCGGGCCCCCTGAATCCATACCATAAAATGTATGTCAGTTTGTTCAACTGGGGACCACTCTGAGTATTTAATCCCTATTTAAAGATGATGTTTATTTTATTTTTGAGTTTAAATTAGTCAGCCTCAGGATACAGAATTAGATAAGGCCTGGATTTAGCTCCCCTGGAATGATTCATTTCACATCAAGCCTTCTTAACTCTTTGGCTGCAGAGGGGAAGTGACTGTGTCTTTCTCTGCAGAGTTGCCTGGGGCTGGCCAGGTGAATAGACATGCTCCCTCTTCCCTGTCCTGCCAGCCAGGGCACGGTGTGTGCTTATGATGCATGGAGTTAGAATACTAGCCTTTTCAAAACAACAGTCTTAAATCCTCACACAGGGAAATAGAGATAATATACAAGCAGGAAAAAAAGAAAAAGAAGCAGTCTTGAATTCTGCTACCTAAAGATAACCATTGTTACCATGTAGGCAAACTTCCTTTCATGCTGTGTCAAGTGTTTAAAAAATATGGCTCAATATTACAAACACACAGGACTATGTAGGGGATAATGACATCAAACTTTCATGTACCTCCCAGTTAAAATTCAAACGTGGTAGCTTTTGGATGCATTTGCTCCGGAGTTTAAGGGAAGAAAACTACAGATTCAGCCATAATGTTCACGCTGACACTCGAGTTATATATCCCTTTTCCAGTCCAGCTACCGCCTCCCTCCCCACCGTTCTGAAGTCAATATGTGTCTTCCCATCCATGATTAATACCTAGTGTGCCTGTCCATGAAGAATGGATAGTGCTCTTTGGTCTGTTTTTTGCCATTTTATACAAATATCAGTCTGTACATACTCTCCTGAAAGCTGCTTTTTCCTTCAACAATATCTTCCAGATGAATCTAGAATCCTGCATTTCTGGTTAGCAGAGGATGTGCAATGCCCCCTTCAACCTCCACCCCAAGGTGATGCTGATGTTCTGGTCCAAGGCGTGCACATAGCCTGGTGAGGCTTGCGGTCTTGGGACAGGTCTGTTGTCAGCCCTTCCTTCTTAGGAAGCACAGCCAGATGACCTTGGGGCTGGAGACCTCACTATGCCCCTCGCCAGCAGTGCCCACATCCGGCTTCATTCATCTTCATCAATATTTGTTATCACACTTTCTGATATTGTTCCTAGATTTTGCTGTGCAGCTGAATGCGTGCCTTGTGTTTCCCAGCCCTTCGGGTCTCCTCCTCTGTGAATAGCTCCTGGCCCATATGTCTGTTGGGTCTTTGGTTTCTCCTTGCTGACTTGTAAGTGTTTTTTTTTTTTTTTTTTAGATGGAGTTTTGCACTTGATGCCTAGGTGGGAGTGCAATGGCATGATCGCGGCTCACCACAACATCTGCCTCCCGGGTTCAAGCGATTCTCCTGCCTCAGCCTCCTGAATAGATGGGATTACAGGTAAGTGCCACGACGTCCAGCTAATTTTGTATTTTAGTAGAGACAGGGTTTCTCCATGTTGGTCAGACTGGTCTCGAACTCCCGACCTCAGGTGATCCACCCATCTCAGCTTCCCAAAGTGCTGGGATTACAGGCATGAGCCACCACGTCTGGCCAATTTCGATTTTAATGATCTGGATATCAATGCTTTTTTGGCCAAATACCTTACAAATATGTTTTCCCTATTGGTGCACTGTATTAGTCCATTTTCACACTGCCGATAAAGACATACCACAGACTGGGAAGAAAAAGACGTTTAATTGGACTTGCAGTTCCACATGACTGAAGAGGCCTCAGAATCATAAAGGGAGGTGTAAGGCACTTCTTACATGGCAGTGGCCAGAGAAAAACGAGGACGATGCAAAAGTGGAACCCCCTGATAAAACCGCCAGATCTCATGAGACTTACTCACTACCAGGAGAACAGTATGGGGGAACCGACCCCATGATTTCAATTATCTCCCACCAGGTCCCTCCCACGACACAGGAGAATTATGGGAGGACAATTCTAGATGAGATTTGGGTGGGAACACACAGCCAAACCATATCATGCACTGTCTTTGTCTTTTAACTTTATTCATTGCCTTTTTTGTCAGATCAAAACTTCTACATTTAATACGATTGAATTTATCAGTAATTTCTTTTATGGTGTGTGTGTTTTGTGTCATATTAAAGAAAGTTTTTCTTTGCTTAGTGTCATAAACTCTGTCCTCTGTTTTCTTCTAAAAATTGGAAATCTGTTTCTCACATTCTGCTTTATTTCCTTTGTTCTTTGATTCGTAGTGATGTGAGGTAGAAATCTCTATCAGTTAACTCTTGCTTGGTAACAAGTAACCCCACACCTCAGAGGCCTACGACCATAGGCCACCATTTCTCACTCCTGAGCATGGGTTGCTTGGGAGGTTTCAGCTCGACCTGTGGTGGCTGAGCTGGATCTACTCCAAGTGTTTCTGATCCTCCTGGGTTTGGGGCCTGCCAGGGTGCCTTCTTCTCATGACAATGGCGGGAGTGCAAAGAACAGAGGGAAATGTGAAGGTCTCTTATCTTACTACACAGGCTGAGAATGGGCAGACTATCACTTTACCACATCCATTGGCAAAAGTGAGTCACGTGGCCAAACCAGAAGTCAAGGGCAGGAAGTTTAAGTATGAATCCCATCTCCATGTGCTATGATTTCCTGGGCTTTCAACTTCTTAAGGCTGAATTGTTTTATTCTCACCTCCCCAGACTGCAGAAAACACATTTTCTCCAGGACTCGTTGAACCATAGGGCAGAATGATTGTAGTTCACGAAGACTAGATGGAAGGTGCCATTTGGCCACTGAGGCCACTTCCTTCCCCTTGTCCCCATCTATGGCCTCTGTTCTGCTCCTATCTCCCTGTCATTCTGCCCAGGCCTTCCAGGCATCAGCCTCTTAATAGTTCCTGGCTTCGTTCCTTCTCTTCACTTCTATTATGTGAGGGTTTCCATCCTCATTTGGTGTAGGAGGACTGGACAGAGTCAACTCAGCCTGTCACGTCCCCACTCTCAGCACCTGGGTACCCCTGAGTGCTCAGCATGAGTGGGGTCCCCCCGTGTCTCCCTCCACGGCACGTTCTGAAGGCATAGGAGCTGGACTGACATTTGGGACACCTAAACCTTTGTTACACTTCTGCCAGGACAACTTCCTTGGTCCAGGCAAATCATGGCAGCTCTCTATGCCTCATTTTTTTATTCCTCACACAGTGGAATAACATAACCCTCAGTACTTACCTAAGGGAGGAGAAATGATTCCCCTGCCTTCTCCCCATTTCTGCATTTGCCGGAGCATCAGATTTTTATGTCTGGCCAAGAATATAGGGAAGGAAGAGCAGGTAAGCTTTGGGCCCAAAGAGGGCGTTTAGGGGTTTCACTTAAGGAAAGAAAGCCAGGGGGCAGAGAGGGGTGGTGGAGCATGATCTTGGGCCAATGGTGAAGAACTAATGAAGTGCAATGTGCATGGGTTAAGTTGTGTAGCAGCCTGGGTCCCATCAAGACATAGAAACCACATAGTGGGTCTAATGGGGAAGTGTAGTATAAAGGATTGCAACTATGATAAAAGAGTCACTGTAAGACATAAAGCAATTCTGCCTGCAGAGGGAGGTACCCAAGGAAGCACAGATTTGAAAGGTGTTCGGATGTCATAAAATGTGGTTCAGCCACCACATAAGAGACGTTTGTGGATTTGGGCAGGCTGGAGCTCGTCAGCAGCTTTTGCACAAGCACTAGGCCACCCACTGGAGTGCAGGTGAGGGAGCCTGTCGTGAGCCACTGGAATGAAGGGGAGGGAGCCGGCCATGAGCCGCTGGTGTGCAGGGGAGGGAGCAGGCCGTGAGCTGTTGGGGCAGGTGAGGGAGCTGGCCATGAGCCACTGGAGTGCAGGTGAGGGAGCTGGCCATAAGCCGTTGGTGCAGGGATGCATGGCGGGAGTCTGGCTGCTTTTGTAGGGCAGGAAGTCTCCAGAATGCTTGAGTCCCGCAGGGTCTTTCAGAAGGAATGGCAGCTCTGTGCGGACCCTCTAGAATACAGTTCACTGTGTGCAGGTTGTACAAGGGGTACAAGAGGGGTTCTGGGAAACTTTTCAGGAACTTTCAGACCACATGGGCCCTGCTACGTTTTGGTTTCCACGTCAAGATGTTGCAACCCAAGGCTACAAGGTGGCTGAGGGACCAGGTCTAGGTCTGTTGTTGGGGCTTGAACATGATCAAGGCCCAGGCAGAGAGCTCCTGCCCCCTGCAGTCTCTCCATCCTCTACCTAGATGCCTGCAGAATGTTCACTTCCAGAGGGTATATTGAATAGTATTTCCCAGTTTAAAACAGTGCACGTATTGAAAGGTGCACTCGGAGCTGGGAGGCAACAGACTGAAAACTGACACTGGAGACGCTGGCTCATAGCAACGAAGAGAAGCTGAAAAGGAGTGGGAAAGAACTAACTGTAATTTTACATCAACAATCTGCATCTTTGTTTCGATGGTTTGTGGCAACCAAAATGACGATTTTTTTTTCCCTCCTAGTTCAGACATAGCCTGAGACTTTTTTTTTTTTTTTTTTTTTAGATGAAGTCTCACTCTGTCACTCAGGCTGGGGTGCAGTGGCCTGGTCTCGGCTCATTGCAATCTCCACCTCCCGGGTTCAAGTGATTCTTCTGCCTCAGTTTCCAGAGTAGCTGGGGCTAACAGGCACTCACCACCACGACTGGAAAATTTTCGTATTATTAATAGAGATAGGGTTTCTCCATGTTGGTCAGACTGGTCTTGAACTCCTGACCTCAGGTGATCTTCCCAACTCTGCCACCCAAAATGCTGAGATTACAGATGTGAGCCAGTGTGCCCGGCCGCCTGAGACATTTTGGGCAACAGCTGTGACAGAAGAAATGTGTATCCCTTCCGGGCAGGGGATTTAAGAAGTGGCTCATGGCTGATTGTGTTTTCTTTGTTCTGTTTCTGGAACTGTGGGAGCATCTTCTGGGATAAGGGTCTATCTTTCTGAGTCTCTGAATGACTACGACCACCAGAGGCCTCTTGTTGACCCATGATGGATGTGAAATCAATTGAGAAGTCAAGGCTGGGTGCGGTGGCTCACACCTGTAATCCCAGCACTTTGGGAGACTGAGGCAGGCAGATCATGAAGTCAGGTAATCAAGACCATCCTGACTAATATGGTGAAATCCAGTCTCTACTAAAAATACAAAAAATTAGCCGGGCGTGGTGGCAGGCGCCTGTAGTCCCAGCTACTCAGGAGGCTGAGGCAGGAGAATCTCTTGAACTCAGGAGGCGGAGGTTGCAGTGAGCTGAGATTGCACCACTGCACTCCAGCCTGGGCCACAGAGCGAGACTCCATCCACCGCACCCCACGCCCTGAAAAAAAAGCAAAGAAAAGAAGTCAACTTTGCTGTTGAAGCCACTGAGGTTTGGGGACATTTTTGTCACACTGCATCACCTGTCCTGACCAATGCATGACTCATCTCATCCTTGGCACAGCCCCTGAGAGAAGGGGCTTTATCCTCATTTCACAAATGAAGAGTCAAGTCTCAGAGAGGTTAGCAGCATGAGCAAGGTCACACAGCGAGGGGTGGAGCTTGGATTTGAATCCAGGTCTGTCTAACCTCAAAGACTGAAGTGGGGATGAAAATAAGTTGACGTTGTTGTTTGCCTGTCACCCAGGTGATGTAACTCTTGTCTAGGCTCTGTCTACGGGGGTTTTGTGACATATCTCTGCACTGATCACCCAGGTGATGAGACTCTTGTCTAGGTTCTCCTATCCTTTGATTGTAACATAGCAGGATCTTTGACTCATATCCTTTTAGGGATCATAGAAGTGAACACATCAAAGCTGCCATGATAAAGTGGAAAAGTGGGCAATATTGCCAAACGCAGAAAACCTGAGCTATATTTTGGTCTGAGATCACCATTTGAGATTCCTGGAAGTTACGGAATATGGAGGCCAACTCCCGTAGGGATGTTGTATACGACTCCAATTTCTAAGTCAATGATCTCAACCCTGTGGATCAGCACTCTCCATGTAATGGGACATCTTAACCCATTTTGTGCTGCTATAACAGAATACCAAAGACTAGGGAATCTATAAATAAAGGAAATTTATTTCTTAGAGTTCTGGAAGCTAGGAAGTCCAAGGATCAGGGGTCTGCATCTGGTGAGGGCCTTCTTGCTGTGTTATCTCATGGCTGAAGGCAGCAGAGCAAGACTTTGAGAAAGAAAGAGAGCAAAAGGGGCTGAACTTTCTTTTAATACAAGCCCACTCCTAAGATAACTAACCCACCCCCAAGATAACTAGCCTATTCCTGAGATAGTGACATTAATCCATGCATGGGGGCAGAATCTCATAACCCAATCACTCTTATTAGGCCCCACCTCTCAACACTATCACATAGAGGATTAAGTTTCCAACACTTGAGCTCTGGGGGACACATGCAGACCATACATGGGGGATTGATGAGTATATGGGAGTGACCAGTCATGAATATTTTAGCTGAGAGTTGTGTTTGGGAGCTGAAGCCATGCACCATCATGGCAGAGCACACATAAACCTTTGAATGCTCTGAGGAATGAATATTGAACATTGTAACTCATGGCAGAAGGTGGAATATTTAAAAGGCAGAACTGCCTGGGTAAACTAAAAGAGTGAACAAACAGCATGTAGCCTGTGGCTGGCTCCTCTTCTCTTCCCATCCCTACCTTTCACCTTTCTCTCTTTCTTTCCCTCCCTCTCTCTCCTTTCCATCCTTCATTTCCATCCCTCCTTCCTTCATTTCTTCCTTCCTTCCTCTACCTTATTCTTTCTCTCCCTCCCTGCTTCCTTGTTTCTTTCCTTCTTTCTCTTTCCCTCTTTCTCTCCCTCCTTCCTTCTTTCTCCCTGTCATCTCCTTCAATCTTTCTTTCTCTCTCCATCTTTCTCTCCCTCCATCCTTCCTTCTCTCATTCTTTCCTTTCTTCTCTCTTTCCTTCTTTGTCCCCTTCCTTCCTTCTTCCCTCCCTCCATCCTGCCTTCCTTTCTTCTCTCTATCTTTGACTGATGTATTCTGAGCCCAAGCACCCTGTGGCGTACTAAGTGGTACCAAAATTGACTCAAGAATCAAGAAGAAATAGAAAACCTAAGAAGTACTATAACATGAATAACATAAAACCTCTAGTAAAATAAAATCTTTCACAAAGGAAGGACTAGGCACAGATGGTTGTATGAGCAAATTTTACAGACTTTCAAAGAATAGATCATTCTAATTATGTCCCAAACAACTATAGCTAGGAATATTAATGCTTGATTTTTCAAGAGCTTCATTTCCTAAAATCTGTAGGTTCAAAGGTAGATTGGCATGTGTTGGAAATCCTCAAATGTTGTGCAGTTCCTTGGAGTTTTAGCATTAAAAAAGAAAGGACTTGCTTGCATTAACTTTGAATTTTGTAAGAGTTACCAGTTAATAGATATACTCTATGCATTTTTATACACTCTGATTTTATAGGAATGGAGGCATATCAGACAATTGGCTCCGCACCCAGGTTTTTTACTTTGTAACATATTTTGGACATCATTTTTGAGCATCCTTTTAAAATTTATTTTTTTAATTAGCTGCATAGTATTCTATCATATGAATAACGATAATTTCAATAAACGGTAAGCTGATAATCATTAATGG
Source organism: Pongo abelii (assembly GCF_028885655.2). NCBI lineage: Eukaryota > Metazoa > Chordata > Mammalia > Primates > Hominidae > Pongo > Pongo abelii. Next base: position 17,709,744 of record NC_071997.2, on the reverse strand, counting down.
GATTGATAAACATTAAGGTGATTTCTAGACTTTTTTTTAATTAAAAAGATGGTATAATATTTCCTCCCATTCATACATAGTTCTAGGCATCATGAGTATGTCTGTAGGGTAAATTTCTGAAAATGAAATTGCTGAATCAGAGAGTATTTTCATTTATAATTTTGGTATATATTGTTTAATCACAATTGATATAGTTTGTACTAATTTAAAATCCCAGTAACAAGACGTCAGTAACACTTCAAACTCCACAACTTCCCTGGCAGTGCTTGAAGTCACAATGCATATTGCCAGCCTCCCTTCAAGTAAAGTTCTATTAACTCTACAAAAATTTTATAAATGGCAGATGTTACATTTCCAGATAGCTTTGTGGTAACCAAAAAAAGAATTGATTTATAAGCAATTTGTATATCACATTGAGACAAAATATATTTGTGATAAATATCATTATTGTTAGGTATTTAAAACATCTCATGTATCAAGAAATCATACTTTAGATGGGGCCAAACTGGCCGATTAGAAGCAGCTGTGGCCCGTGGCTCTCACAGAGAGCAATAAAAACTGCGAGTGAATTCTGCTCCTTCAACGGATGTATTCAGGTTCTTGAATTGGGACTGACTAGGCAGACAGCTAGACCGACAGAGAGTCAGGAAAAGCAAGTGGGTCAGTGACCCACCCAGGTGTGGCACGGAGCTAGCCGAGTCCCCACTTGCAGACAAGGGAGGCCATGAGTGATTTTGCAACCCTGCCTGGGAAACCATGCTTCTCTGATGGATCATTGCAACCTGCAAATCAGGAGGTACCCTCATAAGCTCAGCAACCACGGCCTCAGGTTTAAAGCACAGAGCTGTGTGGAGTCTCAGCGGAGTGCTTGCTGGCTTACTGCGGCATGCATGGAAACCCAGGAATTTTGCATACTCTGCCCTGAGAATTCCAGCAAACTGGGAGATACATCTGTGCATTCCCTTAGGAAGGGGGCTGAATCCAGGGAGCCAAGTGACATCATTCTGAGGCCCCACTCACACAGCACCTCACAAGACCCATTGGCTTGGAATTCCAGCTGGCCAGTGGCAGCAGGCTGGAGAAAGCTGGAGGGGGACCGATTTCCCAGGGGGAGGGGCAGCTGCTCTATCTGTGGTTTGAGTTGGCTGCTCTAGCCTGCTAGCACCAGGGATCAGGAGGAGTCCCCTATAACACAGTACAGCTGTTGTGACTGATCGTGGCCAGGCTGCTTCTTTAAGAGAGACTGAAATCCATCCTTCCTAACTGGACAGGGCCTCCCCATCAGAATTTTAGCAACTCCAGCTAGAGTTCTATGGACAGAACTCTGATTTCTCCCTGGGATGAAGTCCCCAGGGAGAGAAGTAGCTACTGTCTCCCCAGTTCAGCCAACTGAAATTTTCCAGCCTGCTGGCTCTGAAGACTCCTGGTGGTCAGAACAACACAACTGCTCTGCCAAAGGGCAGCCAGACTGCTTCTTTAAGCAGTCCCTGATCCTCTTCCTCCTGACTCGGTGAGAACTCCCAACAGGGGTCTCCAGACACCTCCTACAGGAGCGTTCCAGCTGGCATCAATTCTGTAGCCCCTTGGACTTGTGCTCCCAGAGGAAGGATCAGGTTGCCATGTTTGCTGTTTTGCAGCCTTCACTGGTGATACCTCCAGGTGCAGGAGAGACTGATGTGACTAGGGTCTGGAGTGGAAACCCAAAAACCACAGCAGCCCTAGCCCTAGGGAAGAGTGGTCTGACTTTTAAAAACAAACAGAAAGTAACAACAATAACATCAACAAAAACACCCCATGAAAAACTCCGTTCAAATGTCAGCAACGTCAAAGGTAGATAAGCCCACAAAGATGAGAAAGTATCAACACAAAAACGATGAAAACTCAAAAAGGCAGGATGCCTCTTCTCCTCTAAATGACAACAAAACCTCACAAGCAAAGGCATAGAACTGACCAGAGGCTGAGATGGATGAATTGACAAAACTAGGCTTTAGGAGGTGGATAATAAAAAACTTCTCTGAGCTGAAGGAGCACGTTCTAACAATGCAAGAAGCTAAAAATCATAAAAGAACACAGTAGCTGATAACCAGAATATTCAGTTTAGAGAGGAACATAACTGACATGATGGAGCTGAAAAACACAACATGAGAACTTCACAACACAACCACAACTATCACTCACAGAATAGGCGAAGTGGAGGAAAGAATCTCAGAGCTTTAAAACTATCTGTCTGATATAAGACAGGAAGAGAAGAATAGAGAAAGAAGAATAAAAAAGAAAGAACAACAAAACCTTCAAGAATTATGGGATTATGTAAAAAGACTGAACTTAAGACAGATAAGAGTACCTTGACCCACCACGATCAAGATGGCTTCATCCCTGGGATACAAGGTTGGTTCAACACAGGCAAATCTATAAATGTAATTCATCACATAAACAGAAATAAACACAAAAACAACACGATTATCTCAATAGATGCAGAAAACGCCTTCAATAAAATCCAACATCCCTTCATGTTAAAACTCTCAATAAACTAGGTATTGAAAGATCACACCTCAAAATAATATGAGCCGTATATGACAAAACCACCGCCAATATCATACTGAGTGAGAAAAAGCTGGAAGCATTTCCCTTGAAAACTGGCACAAGAAAAGGATGGCCTCTCTCACCGCTCCTATTCAACGTAGTACTGGAATTTCTGGCCAGGGCAATCAGGTAGAAAAATGAAATAAAGGTATTTAAATAGGAAGAGGTGAAGTCAAATTATCTTTGTTTGCAGATGACATAGTCCTGTATCTAGAAAACCGCATCATCTCAGCCCAAGAGCTTCTTAAGCTGATAAACCACATCAACAGAATCTCAGGATACAAAATCAGTGTGCAAAAATTGCTAGTATTCCTATACACAAACAACAGGCAAGTAGAGAGCCAAATCATAAATCAACTTCATTCACAGTTGCTACAAAGAGAACAAAATACATAGGAATACAGCTAACAAGAGAAGTGAAGAACCTCTTCAAGGAGGACTACAAACCACTGCTCAGAGAAATCAGATAGGACACAAACAAATGGAGAAGCACTCCATGCTCATGGATAGGGAAGAATTCATTCCTGAAAATGTCCATACTGCCCAAAGTAATTTATAAAAGAATTCAATGTTATTCCCATTAAACTACCAATGACATTCTTCACAGAATTAGAAGAAAGTATTTTAAAATTCTCATGAACCAAAAAAGAGCCCAAATAGCCAAGGCAATTCTAAGCAAAAAGAACAAAGCTGGAGGCATCACACTACACAACTTCTAACTACACTATAATGCTACAGTAACCAAAACAGCATGGTACAGGGTACAAAAACAACCAATGAAACATAATAGAGAACTCTAAAATAAGACCATACACATACAACCGTCTGATCTTTGACAAACCTGACAAACACAAGCAATGGGGAAAAGATTCCTTATTTAATAAATCATGTTGGGAAAACTGGCTAGCCATATGCAGAAACTGAAACTGGACATGTTCCTTATACCTTATACAAAAAAATAACTCAAGATGGAATAAAGACTTAAACATAAGACCTAAAACCATAAAAACCATTGAAGAAAACCTAGACAATACCATTCAGGACATAGGCACGGGCAAAGACTTTGTGACTAAAACACCAAAAGCAATGGCAACAAAAGCCCAAATTGACAAATGGGATCAGACTAAACTAAAGAGCTTTTGCACAGCAAAATAATCTATCATCAGAGTGAACAGACAACCTACAGATTGGGAGAAAATTTTTGCAATCTATCTGTCTGACAAAGGGCTAATATCCATAATCTACATAGACCTTAAACAAATTTACAAGAAAAAAACAGCCCAATCAAAAAGTGGACAAAGGAAACGAGCAGACACTTCTCAAAAGAAGACATTTACGTGGCCATCAAACATGAAGAAAAGTTCATAATCACTGGTCATTAGATGAATGCAAATTAAAACTACAATGAGATACGATCTCACGCCAGTTAGAATGGCGATTATTAAAAAATCAGGAAACAGCAGATGCTGATGAGGCTGTGGAGAAATAGGCATGCTTTTACACTGTTGGTAGGAGTGTAAATTAGTTCAGTCATTGTGGAAGACAGTATGAAAATTCCTCAAAGATATAGAACCAGAAATACCATTTGAACCAGCAATCCCATTATAGGGTATATACCCAAGCATTATAAATTATTATACTATAAAGACACATGCACTGTATGTTTATTTCAGCAATGCATGTTTATGTCAGCACTGTTCACAATAGCAAAGACTTGGAACCAACACAAATGCCCATTAATGATAAACTGGATAAAGAGAATGTGGCACATATACACCATGGAATACTATGCATTTATGTCCTTTCCAGGGACATGGATGAAGCTGGAAATCATCATTCTCAGCAAACTAACACAAGAAAAGAAAACCAGGCTAGGAGCAGTGACTCATGCCTGTAGTCTCAGAACTTTGGGATGCTGAGGTGGGGAGTTTGAGATCAGCCTGACCAACATGGAGAAACCCCGTCTCTACTAAAAATACAAACAATTAGCCAGGAATGTTGTCACATACCTGTAATCATAGTTACTTGGGAGGCTGAGGCAGGAGAATCGGTTGAACCCAGGAGGCAGAGGTTGTGTTGAGCCGAGATCATGCCATTACACTCCAACCTGGACAACAAGAGTGAAATTTTGTCCAAAAAAAAGAGAGAGAGAAAGAAAAAGAAAAAAGAAAAGAAAACCAAACACTGCATGTTCCTACTCATAAGTGGGAGTTGAACAATGGGGACACATGGACACAGGGAGGGGAACACCACACACTCGGGCCTGTCATGGGGTGGGAGGCTAGGGGAGGAATAGCGTTAGGAGAAATACCTATGTAGAGGACGGGTTGATGGGTGCAGCAAACCACCATCGTATGTGTATAACTATGTAACAAACCTGCATGCTCTGCCCATTTATCACAGAACTTAAAGTACAACAAAGAAAACTTTACATAAATGCAAAAAGTCTAGAACAGCTAATATATTATAATGAAAAGTCAACTATAATCTCAGCTCAAAGAGAACACCATGAAATTATGAAGAGCTCTCCACAAATCTCTAAATTTATGTCCTCATAACATTACATTTCTATTTCTTCTTCAATAATTTCCTCATTTTAGCTATGATTTAGTGACAGTAAGAAGGTAATTATGAGGAAAAAATTCTCCTAACACTCCATTGAGAAATTTCTGCCTCATTTCACCATACACCTGAGTCTTAAGCAGTCACTTCTAATGTAGCTGAATAATAGATCCTCACCCAGCTGAGTCTATGAGTTGAATCCATGTATGTGAGATAAGACCCCCAAGGAGAGGCAATAAGCTGGGAATGCCATCAGCTCATCTTTCTTCAGGCCTATATTTGTCATTGTCACTTGTAGAAGCAGGACAGCCCTGGCATTGGGATTGGCAGTAACAGAGAGTATCAAAGGGAAAACTAAACTTCCCTAATTTTTGGAAAAAAGCAGATTGGAAACACACGGGCTCCAGCGTTTTCCATGTGTGAGGTCATTGCCCCAGGAAGTCTTTCTCAGGACATTTCTTGTCCGCAAAGCAGAAGTCAAACTTTATTCCTACCTTCTAAGAGAATAGAACATATTGTCAGATTTTCTCACAGATTCCCACAAGTTAAAGAAACTTTCATGGTCTTATTTAACTGCTTAAGCATTTCAACTAAAAAATTATTTGTCTTTCAAATACACAGGAATCTGTTTGGAAAAATTTTAACCAGAAAAATTTGGAATTCTAAAGTAAAAAATGCATAAGGCCATAAAAATTTTTTACATCTTTTAATTTATATGTCAACTGGGGAAAGAGAAACATTCTCTGAAGTTTCCTTTTATACCATTAAGGACTTATTCTTTATTACCAGCAATACAGGGTGACTTATTCAGGTTGAATCTTGAAGGTAAACTTTAACTTAATTTTAAGTTTTGGCTAATTTTTAAGCATTTCTCAGTCACCTACCATGATTTCATCTCAGAAACCAAAATCTCAGTTTCATTTAGATTTTTGAAATATTAAAACAGAAGGTTAAATGCTTCAAAATAATACTCATGTAGAGACTTACATATGTGGACCAGAAATCTCCAGGTATTACAAAGTTTATGAGAACATAATAAATATTGATACATACATTTAATTCTGAAATAAAAACTTACAACAAATAAAACTAACAAATCAAGAAAGTTTTGTAGGTTATACATTTTATGTCTAAAAATATAGGTATGAAACACTCAAGGATGGATAAAAGAAATCACAAGAGAAAACAGAAAATATGTAGAGACAAATTAAAAACATGAAATACCAAAAGTAAAGAGATACATCAAAAACAGTACCATAAGGGAAAAATTTATAGCTATAAGTGATTATAAAAAATAAGATAGCGAATCAACAACTTTACTCCTAAGGAACTAAAAACAGAGGGAAAAAGAGGGACTACTAAAGAGGGACAACTAAAACTAGCAAAATTGAAAAAATGATAAAGATAGCAGTGGAAATAACTGAAATAGAGAATAGAAAAACAATATCAAAAATCAACAAAGCCTAGTTTGTTCCCTGAAAAAGATCAAAACTGACAAAATTTTATTTATATTGACTAAGAAAAACAGTGAATATTCACATTACTAAACTCAAAAATAAAATGGGTACATTACTAACAAATTTTTGGAGTAAAAGAGGGATGTAGGAGAGTAACATAAGGAAGTATACACTAAAAAATTGAATAGACTAAATAAAATGAACAAATTCCTAGAAAGAAAAAACCTACTAATACTGAATCAGAAAAGTTGGATAAACCTATTCAGCAAGGAGATTCAGCAGGAAGATTGCATCAGTAATCAAAAACCCAGCAACAAAGAAAAGCCTGGACCAGATGGCTTCACTGTTGAATTCTACCCAAAGTTTAAAGCAGAATTAAAACCACTTTTTCTCAAACTTTTACAAAATTTTGAAGAGGCGGTAATTTTTTGTAACTTATTCTATGAGTCCAGGATTACCCTGACACCAAGCCAGAAAAAGGCACCATAAGAAAACTACAAAAAAAAATCCCTTATAAATGCTGATGCAAAAATCCTCAACAAAATACCAGCAACTCAAACTTAGCAGTACTTTAAAAGGATTATACACTATGAATGAGTATAATTGACTCCTGAAATAAAAGTATGTTCCAACACATGAAAATCAGCATAATATCACATTAACATAAAGAAGGAAAAAACCCTCATGTGATCATATTAATCAAAGAAGACAAAGCATTTGTCCAAATTTAACCCACATTCATGATAAAATATAGTTAGTAAACTATAAAAAGAAAGTAAACACCTTAACATAATGGTATACAAAAAAACAAAACAAAACAAAAAAACACAGCTAACATGGCGAAAGACTGAAAGCTTTTACCCTAAGAGCAAAAACAAGGATGCTTGCTTTTACTACTTCTATTTAATATAGTACTGAAGGTTCTGGTTAGTTAAAACAATAAGGTGAGTAAAAGCACTAAAGATATTCCAATTTTTAAAAAGTAAAATTATCTGTTTGCAGATGACATAACCTTATATAAAAATATTTTATAAAATATTTTTATATTTATAAAAATACTCAAAATACTTTATAAAAATACTTTATAAAAATATTTTAGTTTCTGTGAAATAAACTGTCAGATGCAATAAATAAAATTCATCAAAACTGCATGAAACAAAATAATACACAAAAATTGTTGTATTTCTACAATAATAATAAACTATCTGAAGAAGAAGTCAAGACAACAGGGTCATGTATGATAGCATCAAAATAATGAAATACTTACGAACCCACTTAACCAAGGAAATGAAAAACCTGTAGAGCAAAAACTATAAACATGGCATGAAAGTATTAAAGATGACACAAATAAACGAAAAGACATCATGTGTTTATGGACTGGAAGACAAAATCTTGTCAAGGTGCCATTGTTATCTATAGTCTTCTACGTATTCAATAAAATCACTACAAAAATTCCAATATTTGCAAAAATAGAAAAACCTATTCTAAAATTCAGATGAAATCTCAAAAAACCCCAAGCACCCAAATCAATCTTAAAAACTAACAAAGTTAGAGGACTAACACCTTCTGGTTTCAAACTTCAGTATGCAAAACAATGCTGTACCAGCATAGAGACAGACGCAAAGACCAATGCAATAGAAATAAAGAACCAAAAAATATGGTCATGATTTTTAACAAGGGCGTCAACACTGTTCAATGGGGAAAGGATGATATTTTTTAAAATGGTGTTAAAAACGGATATTTACATCTATCTATCTATCTATCTATCTATCTATCTATCTATCCCAAATTAGCTTTTTGTCTGTCATGTATGTTGCAGATCTATTTCCCCAGTCTTTTGACTTTTGACTTTGAGGCAATTTTCTCTCATACAAAATTTTAATTTTTATGGAGTCAAATACAACCTTGGCGCCGATCTGGTTCCCGTACTGCCCGGCCTGCGTGAGCACGATTTCCCTCATGGCCAAGGCGTGATTACAGCGGCAGGAGAAACGCGAGAAGGAGAAACAGACGCATAGCTACCCAGCCCGCCCTCCACCGACGCTGAAATCGCCCGGCGCCCACCTCCCTCAGCCTCGGATTCGGCTCCCAGAATAAGCAACAGCTTTACTTCCACACAGGTGTACCCACCTGTGAATCCCTTGCCGTTGAACGTCTGTTGGAAAACTCAGGTGTCCTTGCTGTGGTCCTTTCCACGTTAGGGAAAGCTGGTCAGCTGGAGAACTTCCTCCCACATCTTTAGTAAGACTAAATCCCTAGCTGAGCTGAAACTGAATTTTCCTCCCATGTGGGAGGGGAAGACTCTTGTTTCCATATTCACAGAGTGCCTTTGCACCTGTCCTAGATTGATAACATATTGTTGTAATTGATGAGTCTTTTCATCTATTAGGAGACCTGGGCTTAGGAAAGGTCTTCCAAATGTTAACGCAACAGGATTTAATTATAAGTTTTACTTTGGAATAGTTCAAACCCACAGTAAGCTATGGGTGTTAGAGATAGTCAGGCGTCTGATTTAGCTACAGTCTTCTTTAGAGTAGGATTAGCCCTTTCACCTTTCCAGAGGACTGCGTCTGCACACAGACTGAAGGTAATATTGGATTCTTAAAGCTGAGGATAGGTGTTGGGATACACCTGCTGTGAAAGACGGGCCATGGCCACTTTGCAGGCTTTTAGATTACCCAAACTGAGGAGATATTTCTTCTGGTAAAGATTTTTCAGATGGGGTGGGGAATACCTCGATCTAACCAGTGAAGTTATCAGTAAGCTTTAGCAAATATTTGAATCTCCTGCAGAAAGGTATCTGAGTAAATTAGAGTTGCTAGTTCTCACCTGGATAGGGTCCTTAATTTTGGACAGGTTTACATGGAGAAGGAGAAAATTGCTGACAATTTGGGTCATGTCAGGCAAATAGCTCACAGAGCTGAGTCACCTCTTTTGGTGTCTTGAAAAGATTTACCCCTATAAACAAATGAGACATTAACAGAAACCAAGAATCCCTTCTAGGGTGAAAAGAATAATGAAAGTGCTGAATTATATTCCTATGATTGGTAGTTGGCATTAGTAATTTATTACCATCTTTCAGCTAGCCAGATGGGCCCTGGACTGAAATGCAAACCCTGGCCCATTTTTGTTCTTCTTCAGAGTGTTCTGGCCCAGTTCTATGTATGCTGTCCAGCACGCCCATAAGCTTCATTGGCCCTTTCAGTGCAGGGGCCTTGGCTGTGGCATCTACAAGGGCATTTCCTTTTACATGGTCAGTCTCTCTTTTGATATCCTCTGCAATTAATTATAGTCACTTTTTGGCAGCAAAGCAGCATTCTAACAAGCTCAAAATTTGAATGATGTTGTATGGAAAAGCCCTTGGGGGTCAGGAGTCCCTATCCATTCCAAATTACAGCATAAGCGTGAAGCACTAAAAAGTCATACTTGGAATCAGGGTAAATGTTAACTTTTAAATCCTTTTCCAATTGCAGGGGCTGAGTAAGTTCAATTAACTCAGCTTTTTGAGCCGAGGTCGAGGCCAGCAAGACTTGTGCCTACTACTAATAGCATACCTACCCTTCTTGTTTTCATGATGCATAAAACAACTTACATCTGTTAACCAATCTTCCTTGGGATGGTCAAGGGGCTCATCCTTCTAAAGTCTGGCCTGCTAGAATAAATTTGTTTCATAACCTGTGACATGCTTTGGCTGTGTCCCCAGTCAAATCTTATCTTGAATTGTAGCTCCCATAATTCCTATATTTCGTGGGAGGGACCCAGTGGGAGACAATTGAATCGGGAGATGAGTCTTTCCCATGCTGTTCTCGTGACAGTGAATAAGCCTCATGAGATCTGATGGTTTATTTATTAATTTATTTTTGAGACATAGTCTTGCTCTGTTGCTCAGCCTGGAGTGCATTACCATGACCTTGGCTCACTGCAACCTCTGACTCCTGGGTTCAAGCGATTCTCCTGTCTCAGCCTCCCGAGTAGCTGGGATTATAGGCGCCTACCACCATGCCTGTCTAATTTTTGTACTTTTAGTATAGACGGGGTTTCACCATGTTGGCCAGGCTGGCCTCGATCTCCTCACCTCAGGTCATCCACTGCCTTGGCCTCCCAAAGTGCTGGGATTACAGCTGATGGGTTTATAAAGGGGAGTTTCCCTACACAAGCTCTTTTGCCTGCTGCCATGTAAGAGATGTGACTTTGCTTCTCATTTGCCTTCTGCCATGAGTGTGAGGCTTCCCTGACCATGTGGAACTGTAAGTCAATTAAACCTCTTTTCTTTATAAATTACCCAGCCTCAGATATGTCTTTATTAGCAGCATGAGAACACACTAATACAACCTGTACGCCAGAAAGGCTAGAAGCACCTGTGGACTCTGGCAGATAAGTAGCTGGGTTTATGGTTTGGCAGGCTTTAAGGGATATGTCTGGAGTGTCTAGCAATAAGCCCTGATACTTTCATAAATGTTCCCTTATTATTCACTGCTGCTCTTTAGCTTCTAAGACCACCTTCCCTTGGTGTGGGGTCAAAAACCTGTAGGTGCTGTTCTAATGTTAGTTTACTAGCTTTGCCTGCTAGAAAAGTGGTAGTGGAAATAGCTCTAAGACATCAAGGCCACCCTGAGGCGACCTGGTCAATCTGCTTAGAAAATTAGGCTGCTGGCCTTGGAATGTCCCCCAGTTTTGGGACAAGATTACCCAAGGCCTATGCCTTGATTTTGGTCACATAAAGAAAAAATGGTTCATCCAACTTGGGGACTCCCATGGCTGCAGCAGAGCCCAATTTCTCCTTGAGAATATTGAAGGTTTGCTTGCAGTTCTCATTACATTCTAGGAGCTCTAAATCTTTCCGTTTAGTATATCATATAAAGACTTGACTACATGCCCAAATCTGGGCACCCATAAGCAGCAGTACCCAGCCATCTCTTAAAAAAGCCCACAGTCATTTTTTGGACAGGGACTGCTGGGTTACTAAAATAACTTTTTATCTTCTAGGGAGTTTGATCAGTTCCAGAGGTTAAAACAGATTCCAAATATTTAAGTCTTTCAGTCAAAATCTGAGCTCTGTGTGGTGATGCCCTATATCTGCAAGTTCCCATGAAATTTGCCCACTTAACATTATTATTATGAGTCTTCTTTATTTGGGTTAGCAATGAGCAAGTCACCTACATACTGAATAATTGTGTCCCTTTCCAATTATAGATTTGTTAAGTCCTTAGCTAGAGTATTTTCAAACAATTGGGGGCTATCCCTGAACCCTTCAGAGATGACTGTCCAGGTTAGTTTTGTGGCTGAATGCATATCTGGATCAGTCCATTCAAAGGCAAACATATTATGAATCTGGATGCATTGAGATCCAGAAAAGTGCATCTTTCAGATTTAAGAATGTAAACGAGCTTGCATCCCCTGGGACATGGTAAGTATTGGGGACAATGAGGTGTATGGAGACAACTGCATTTCTTAATGCTCTAAGGGTTCTGACAAATCTGTACTTGCCATTAGGCTTTTTATCTGGTAACATGCGAGTATTGTAAGGAGACTCTCATGGGCTTAATAACTCATAAGGCAAGAATTTGGCAATAAGGGGTTGAATTTCCCCTCATGCTTCTTGCCTTAAAATATATTGTTTCTTCTGAGGTCGAGGAGTACTAGGCTGAAGTTGGATTTCAATGGGGTAGGTGTTTAGTGCGTTTCCCAGAGCCTGTGTGGCCCAATCCTCAAGATTTACTTAAGACAACACCTCAGGTGGTAAATGTGACAGCTCATTCTTAACTTATTTTTTCTCCTGATGGGTCAGGAACAAAAGTAACAGTTTCTATGCTTTATGATCTGTGAAGGTGACCATGACTTGGTCTCCTCAGTCAATAAACCTCTCCCCAGTAAGAGGTCAGGGAATCAGACAATACTGAAAAGGCAGGCGAGAAACCTAGAGGCTCTGGAGGACAACTTAGAACATACAAAAAGGAGTGTTTTGGGGCTTGTCCATCATGAGAAGACAGAAGACCATTGAATTAAATCAGTACAGAGTAATCTGCTCCCACACCTAATACGAAGTTAATACTCCTACCTGCTTCTTCAAGAGTCACCTGAGGCTCCTCCATCTATCGACAGCTAGTAGTCCAATGGGAGTGGAGGTAGGAAGTATCAGGCCCCGCCACTTTTGAGTCTGCTGGGCTCTGATGATGGCTCCCTTGGAAGCACAATGCATTTCCTTCGGCAGAGTCTTACCGTCCTACAGAAGGCACACAGATTTATACCCAAGGCGCAGTGGCCCAGAGGCAGAGACTGCGATTTTCACTTTCTCACTTCCTCTGTGAAGGCCAGGGGTTAAGGGGCTGCCTCTGAAGTGGTGGAGAGCACAAGGCTGCAGCTAGAAGCTGGGCCTCTTGGAAGATTTGCTTTATTTTATGTTTTCTCTGCTCAATTCCTGTGATGGAAAACTGCAAAATCCAAGTCTAAAATCTGATCCATGGGAGTCTGGAAGCCTAAGGCTGCTTTTGGCAGCTTCCTGCAGATATAAGAAGGAGACCATGCTATAAATTAAACTCCTAGAAATGCTGGTCCCTTTTTGGAGTCACGGTCAGTGTTAGTGTATTTCCTCAAGGACTAAATTATCCACCCTTCTAATAATACTAGGTTTTCATCTTTCCCTGAGTAATTTTCCAGACTTTATAAAAATTAAAAAGCTGTATCACATTCTTTTTTTATTCCTTCACGGAGTCAATCATAATTTTTTCTCTCTATATCCTACTTTCTTCCTAATTCATTTGTTTTTTCTAGATTCTAGTTCTTTTGGGTCCTAGTCAGGCACTGCTGTGCCTCCTACTTGATAGGTGTCATGCCCCTGGTTGCAGGTTGCCACCCTATTAGCATGTGCTCTAGCCACTCCCATAATGCACTGCTTTTCTACCATGCAGCAGGCGAACATAAATATATGCAAATCCTGCCTGGTCAGATCATACGTCAAGGTTAGCCTTTTAAATTTGTCTATGAATTTTCCCAGAACCTCTGAAAACTGTTTTAGTTTTTCCTTGCATATGGCTAATTCAGATATAGAAAAGTGTACATTTACCTATATAGTATGGGGAAAAGAAAGAGAGATCAGACTGTTACTGTGTCTATGTAGAAAGAAGTAGACATAAGACACTCCATTTTGTTCTGTACTAAGAAAAATTCTTCTGCCTTGAGATGCTGTTAGTCTGTAACCGTAGCCTCAACCCTGTGCTCACAGAAACATGTGCTGTGTCGACTCTAGGTTTAATGGATTTAGGGATATGAAGGATGTGCTTTGTTAAACAAATGCTTGAAGGCAGCATGCTTGTTAAAAGTCATCAGCACTCCCTAATCTCAAGTACCCAGGGACGCAAAACACTGCGGAATGCCACAGGGACAACTGCCTAGGAAAGCCAGGTATTGTCCAAGGTTTCTTCCCATGTGATAGTCTGAAATATGGCCTCATGGGAAGGGAAGGACCTGACCATCCGCCAGGCCGACACCTGTAAACGGTCTGTGCTGAGGAGGATTAGTAAAAGAGGAAAGCCTCTTTGCAGTTGAGGTAAGACAAAACCATCTGTCTCCTGCTCGTCCCTGGGCAATGGAATGTCTCAGTGTAAAACCCGATTGTATATTCCGTCTACTGAGATAGGAGAAAACTGCCTTAGGGCTGGAGGTGAGACATGCTGGAGGCAATACTGCTCTTTAAGTAATTGAGATATTTATGTATATACACATCAAAAGCACAGCACTTTTTTCTTTACCTTGTTTATGTTGCAGAAGCATTTGTTCACATGTTTTCCTGCTGGCCCTCTCTCCACTGTTACCCTATTGTCCTGCCACATCCCCCTCTCCGAGAAATGCCCGATAATGATCAATAAATACTAAGGAATCTCAGAGATTGGTGCCGGCGCTGGTCCTCCGTATGCTGAGCTCTTGTCCCCTGGGCCCATTTTTTCTCTATACTTTGTCTCTGCATCCCTTTTCACAAGACTCTAGTTCTACCTGACGAGAAACGCTCACAGGTGTGGAGGGACAGGCCACTCCTTCAATATAGTGTCCCTATTATCATCTGTCACTTCCCAGAGAGGGCAAATATTCAACTTTGCCAGCTGATAAGAGGCCCCACTACATGTTGTTCTGGTGAAGCTCGGGTGTTTCGAGAGTGGGGTATGTACGTAAGACAGGACTCGAAGGGCAGGGAGAAGATGATGAGCCTACATAACCCTGGAAAACTAGAAGAAATTAATAATATGTTGCACACCTCACTAGAACTGGAAGGAATCTGATTGTGTTCTTATGGGGTGCTCGGACTGGCAGGGGGAGTTCAGTCTCAGCTAAGAAAAGCCTAATATTAAGAGTAACTAGCATTAAAAGAATAATCAATTATGTGCCATCCCTGTTTTGTCTTTTCCTCCATCAAACATATAGAAGCCCATTTTAATTTTTTATCCTGACCAAGCATCAGAGAAGCCTGTATATAATGTATTTCCTCCCTCTTAGTTTCTCTTCTATAAAACAAATGAAGCTGCAAAATAGGAGTCATATCAAACAGGGGAAATAGGAAGACTGTAACTTGTATATTGTAATATATTAGTCCATTTTCTTTTATATATATATATACTTTAAGTTTTGGGGTACATGTGCACAAAGTTCAGGTTAGTTACATACGTATACCTGTGCCATGCTGGTGTGCTGCACCCATTAACTCGTCATTTAGCATTAGGTATATCTCCTAATGCTATCCCTCCACCCAGTCCCACCCCACAACAGTCCCCAGAGTGTGATGTTCCCCTTCCTGTGTCCATGTGTTCTCATTGTTCAATTCCCACCTATGAGTGAGAACATGCGGTGTTTGGTTTTTTGTCCTTGCGATAGTTTGCTGAGAATGATGGTTTCCAGCTTCATCTATGTCCCTACAAAGGACATGAACTCATCATTTTTTATGGCTGCATAGTATTCCATGGTGTATATGTGCCACATTTTCTTAATCCAGTCTATCATTGTTGGACATTTGGGTTGGTTCCAAGTCTTTGCTATTGTGAATAGTGCCACAATAAACACACGTGTGGATGTGTCTTTAAAGCAGCATGATTTATAGTCCTTTGGGTATATACCCAGTAATGGGATGGCTGGGTCAAATGGTATTTCTAGTTCTAGATCCCGGAGGAATCGCCACACTGACTTCCACAAGGCTTGAACTAGTTTACAGTCCCACCAACAGTGTAAAAGTGTTCCTATTTCTCCACATCCTCTCCAGCACCTGTTGTCTCCTGAATTTTTAATGATCTCCATTCTAACTGGTGTGAGATGGTATCTCATTGTGGTTTTGATTTGCATTTCTCTGATGGCCTGTGATGATGAGAATTTTTTCATGTGTCTTTTGGCTGCATAAATGTCTTCTATTGAGAATTGTCTGTTCATATCCTTTGCCCAGTTTTTGATGGGGTTGTTTGTTTTTTTCTTGTAAATTTGTTTGACTTCATAGTAGATACTGGATATTAGCCATTTGTCAGATGACTAGGTTGCGAAAATTTCCTCCAATTTTGTAGGTTGTCTGTTCACTCTGATGGTATTAGTCCATTTTCACACTGCTACGACAAATCTGACAAAACTCTCTCAGGAAAAAGTGACCTGCTGGGTTAAGAAAGCAGTTCCAGCTGCCCTATACCAGCTCATCAAAGATGGTGATATGGTTAAGAAATGAGAGAAAACTGTTAAGAAAAAGTCTCATGTTCTCCATCTTGAGGGTAATTGTTTGCAAAGGGTTGTCATAAAAGAGGCTGTCACTAAACAGGCATATCTGATCTTATCATGTAGAGCTCTTAAATACCACATTTCAACTTCAGTCATGATGGCGAGGTTACTGCTGATCTTTTCTGATAATTATGGTAAAAAAAATTCTAGGTTCCAAGACAATTATTTTTTTCAGTGTTACTTGGACAAGTGGCAAATTAAACAAGCAGTCAGTTCAGAGTCAGAGAATCGCTGAGGAAAGTAAAAGCTAAACTGTTTGGGGCCTCTGCCCTGGGGCAGCCTCCAGGCTACTGCAAAACAGATGCGATGAGCAGAAAGGTGACAAGATGTAGAGCACTCAGTTGAGGGACCGAAAGCACAAGGTAGACAGTCCAAAAAGAGAAAGTGGCAAACATCTTGTTTAGCCAAATCCATTCTTCTCAATATTCCCCAGGGTCTCTAACAGTGTGGGCTTGGGCTCTAATCTGAGTTTGATAATAGTGGATAATCATTCTTGCCCACCAGAATGGCTTCACGACTCTAAAAGACAGCCCACTTGCCAGGTGTCAGCTGATTGATTCTGTGTGGATGGTTTTCCTTGGAGTGGGGGTCTTGTCTTGTTGTCCGTTCATGGTGTTGCTGAAAGATGTTGCTGGAAAAGAGGGTCCTGATACAGATCACAAAGTAGGATTCCTAGATCTTCTGCAGGAAAAAATTTGAGGTGAGTTAGAGAGCACAGTGAAAGAAGCAAGTTTATTAGAAATTACGCCATTACAGAGTTGGACATCCTCAGAAAACAAGAGCAGGAATGCATTGTCTTTTGTTAGTGTCTCTACTTAGAAGTAACTATAAAGATAAAGCGTTATAATTAAACTTGGAAGGTGCAGATGTAGTCACTAAAGTCGTGGCTATTCGTTTTAACAATAACCATTAACCCATTGACCTAAGCTAGCTCATTAATAATATCCTTACAAAAAATGCTGCACTCCTAGAACATTTATACATTTTTCAGGCTTGGTGGAAGATGTCTTGTATGACCACAAATATTCTGCAATTGTAATTTGTGGCCAGTTAAAAAATGTGGCTATTTTCAGACCATGAACATTAATCTTCTAGGTGCCCTGTGAGTACCTAGCTACTCATATTAAGATAGAATATTCTAGTCATATTTATTAAACTAGAAGCTAGGTAACCATGAGTTCCTCTAACACAGCAAGTCTACTCCTCAAGGAGAAAATGTATTTCTCAGGAATTTTGTGCATTTTGTTTAATGGAATTTGGTATGTTTACCAAAATGGCAGAAAAGCGTGAAATTACTCCTCAAAGATTTCTCAAGATTGGATATCAAATAAACAAAATGATTACAGTTAATATGCAATTTGATACAGTTGATATTCAAAAGAAATTTTGTTTGAAACAAAATGAGATTTTTATTGTTATTTATTATTATTATTATTATTATTATTATTATTATTATTATTATTATTATTTTGAGACAGAGTCTTGCTCTGTTGCCCAGGCTGCAATGCAGTGCACTATCTTGGCTCACTGAAACCTGTGCCTCCCTGGTTCAAGCAATTCTTCTGCCTCAGCCTCCCAAGTAGCTGGGATTACAGGCATGAATCACCACACCCAGATAATATTTGTATCTTTAGTAGAGATGGGGTTTCCCTCTGTTGGCCAGGCTGGTCTCAAACCCCTGACAACAAGCGATCTGCCCACCTTGGCCTCCCAAATAGCTGGGATTGCAGGCGAGAGCCACCACTCCCAGTCACAATGAGGTTTTTAAATAATTCTGATTTCCTGCTGTTGAGCAGGGAGCTGAGAAAATTCAACAGATCATGGGCCTATATTAGGGGAATACTGAGAAAAATCTCTAGAACACATGTGATTAAATTAATTACAATGGAAACCAAATCAAATTTAGTAAGGCCACACCTCTTAGTTGCAAGATGTTTCCCCACATTTTGAAATGCGATGTTATTCCATGGAAAAGAAAACTAGTGTTTATCTCCAGAGTAAAGAACAGAGTTCCCTGCAATGATTGACTGACTGAGAACTATGGCTCAAGATTTAAAATCCTTCTTTTTTCCATTTATAAACTAAAAATAAATTTCTAATCCCCTGTTGATTAAATGGACCTCTCGTCTTGGATAAGGACTTTCCAAAGTTAACCTGAAAAGCTAGTTCAAGCCACGGGTCACACATGCCTCATTATACTCTCCTCCCTTTTGTTTTAATTTTAATTTCAATTTCAATTTTTAATTTATTTTTGTGGGTACATAGTTGGTGTATATATTCATGGGGGTACATGACACAATTTGATGCAGTCATGCAATGAGTAATACATAATAAAAAATGGGGTATCTGTCCCCTCAAGCATTTATAGCTTGTGTTATAAACAATTCAATTATACTATTATAGTTTTTTTAAATGTGGAATTAAATTATTTTTTACTATAATCACCGTGTTGTCCTATCAAATGCTGTCTTATTCATTCTTTCTAACAATTGTTTTTTTACCCATTTAGCATCCCCACTATCCCCTTGTTCCCTCCCTGCCCTTCCCATCCTCTGGTAACCATCCTTATACTCTCTACCTCTATGACACCAATTGTTTTGAATTTTAGCACCCACAAATAGTGAGAACATGTGACATTTGTCTTTCTCTGCCTGACATTTCACTTAACATAAAGACTTTCAGTTCCATTTATGTTATTGCAAATGGAAGGCTCTCATTCTTTCTTACAGCTGAATAGCACTCCATTGTGTATACGTACCACATTTTCTCTATCCAGTCATCTGTTGATGGACATTTAGGTTCCTTCCAAATCTTGGTTATAAGAAACCTTGCTGTAGCAAACATGAGAGTGCCAATAGGTCTTTGATTTACTAATTTTTTTTCTTGTAGGCATATAATGAGCAGTGGGATAGCTGGACCATATAGTAGCTCTAGTTTTAGTTATATCGGGAACATCCAAACTGTCCTTAAATGTGCTCCCAACAGCAGTGTACAAGGGTTACTTTCACTCGACATACTCACCAGCATTTGTTTTTGACTGACTTCTGGATAAAAGCCACCTTAACTGGGGTGAAATGATATCTCATTTTGGGTTTGATTTGCATTTCCATGATGATCAGTAATCTGGAGCACCCTTTCATTTGCCTGTTTCACATTTGTATGTCTTCTTTTCATAAATGTCTATTTAAATTTTTTGTCCACTCTTTATTTGGGTTATTGTTTTTTTCTATGGAATTTTTTGAACTCAATATATTGTAGTGTATTAGTCTTTTCCTGCACTGCTATAAAAAAATACGTGAGACTGTGTTATCTATTTATTTACTGAGATGTAGTCTTGATCTGTTGCCCAGACTGAAGTGCAGTGGTGCAATCTCGGCTCACTGCAACCTCCACCTTCTGATTCAAGCAATTCTCTGCCTCATCTCCTGAATAGCTGGGATTACTGGCACCTGCAACCATGCCTGGCTAATTTTTTTATTTTTAGTGGAGACAGGGTTTCACCATCTTGGCCAGGCTGGTCTTGAACTCCTGACCTCGTGATCCACCCTCCTCAGCCTCCCAAAGTGGTGAGATTACAGGCATGAGCCTTGGCACCTGGCAAGACTGGTTAATTTATAAAGGAAATGGGTTTAATTGACTCACAGTTCCACATGGCCGAGGAGGACTCAGGAAACTTCCAATAATGGCAGATGGGGAAGCAGGCACCTCTTACATGACAGCAGGAGAGAGAGCATGTATGTGAAGCAAAGGCGGAAGAGTCCCTTATAAAACCATCAGATTTCATGAGAAATCAATCATTATCAGAAGAACAGCATGGGGGAAACCACCCCCATGATCCAATCGCCTTCTACCAACCTCTCCCTCAACATCTGGGGATTACAATTCAATATGAGATTTGGGTGGGGACACAAATCCTAACCATATCATGTAGCTGTTAATTGCTTTTCAGATGGATAATTTACAAATATTTTCTCCCATTCTGTGGATTTTCTCTTCACTTTGTTTCTTGTTTCTTTCACTTTAAAAAGGCTTTCTGACTTTCTGTAATCCGATTTGTCCATGTTTGTTTTAGTTGTCTGTGCTTCTGGGGCATTATTTAAGGAATTTTTGCCCAAACCAATGCCCTAAAGAGTTTCCCCAATGTTTTCTTGCAAAAGTTTGATGGTTTGAGGTGTTAGGTTTAAGTCGTTAATTCATTTTAATTTGATTTTTGTAAGTGGCAAGAAATAGGGTTCTAGTTTTATTCTTCTGCCTATGGCTTGCCAGTTTTCCCAGCCCTATTTATTACAAAAGCTGTCTCATTTTTTATTGTATGTTCTTGGCACTTTTGTTGAAAATTAATTTAGCTGCCCCTCCCGTAGGATTCCAGAACACTGCTATGAGGGTCTGAATGTTTGTCTCTCTCATAGGATTCCAGAACACTGCTGCTGGGTTCCAAACGTTTGTCACATAAGATTCCAGAACACTGCTACGAGGGTCTGAATGTTTGTTCCTCACAGGGGATTCCAGAACACTCCTGCTGTGGTCTGAATGTTTGTCCCTCACATAGGATTCCAGAACACTGCTATGAGCGTCTGAATGTTTGTCCCCCACACAGAATGCCAGTTTTACCAGCCATATTTATTACAAAAACTGTCTTATTTTTTATTGTATGTTCTTGGCACTTTTGTTGAAAATTAATTTACCTGTATGGGTTTGTTTCTCAGGTCTCTATTTCGTTCCATCTGTCTTTATGTCTGTTTTTATGCTAGTGTCATGTTGTTTTAATTACTACAACTTAGTTGTATAATTTAAAACCAGGTAATGGAATTCCTCCAGTTTTGTTTTATATACTCAGCATAGCTTTGACTATTATGGTGTTTTGTGATGTTTCCATATAAATTTCAGAATTTTTTTTCTATATCTGTGAGGAATGTCTTCTTCTTCTTTTTTTTTTTTTTTTTTTTTGGTGGCATCTTGCTCTGTCACATAGACTGGAGTGCAGTGATGTGATCTGGGCACAGTGCAACCTCCACCTCCTGGGTCCAAGCAATTCTTTGTCTCAGCCTCCTGAAGAGCTGGGATTGCAGGCACCCACCATCATACCTGGCTAATTTTTTGTATTATTAGTAGAGGTGGGGTTTCACCAAGTTGGCCAGGCTGGTCTTGAACTCCTGACTTCATGATCCACCAACTTTGGCCTCCCAAAGTGCTGGGATTACAGGCATGAGCCACTGCCCCTGGCCTGTTATTTTGATAGAGATTTCATGAAATGTATAGATTGCTATGGGTCGTATGGACATTTTTAAAAAAATACTGATTCTTCCAATCTGTGAAAATAAAAATATCTTTCCAATTTTTGGGTCCTTTTTCATTTCTTTTATCAGTGTTTTACAGTTTTAATTGTTGAGAACTTTTATTTCCTTGGTAAATTCCCACATATTTTGTTTTATTTGTGGCTACTGCAAATAGTATTACATTTTTGAATTCTTTTTCAGTTTGTTGACTGTTGGCATATAGAAACCCTACTGATTTGTATGTGTTGATTTTGTATTCTGCAAATTTACTCAAGTTATTACCTCTAATAGATTTTGGTGGATGTATTAGGCCATTCTCATATTGCTATAAAAAGTAATCAGTGATTTGTTAATTTATAAAGAAAATAGGTTTAATTGGTTCATGTTTCTACAGGCTGTACAGAAAGCATAGCACTGGCTTCTGCTTCTGGGGAAGCCTCTGACAACTGACAAGGTGAAAAATAAATCCAGTGCTTGCACATCACATGGTAAGTGTGAGGGCAGGGGGGAAGTGTTACACACACTTATAGATAACCAGCTCTGATAAAGAGTTACTATTGTGGGAATGGCACCAAAGGAAATGATGCCAAACTGTCTGTGGATATCTTGTCCTCATGATTCAATCACCTCCCCTCTAGGCCCACTTCCAACATTGAGGATTATATTTCAATATAAGATTTTGGTGGGAATACACATCCAAACTGTATCATTTTGCCTTTGGCCGTTCCAAATCTCAAATCCTTCTCATATTTCAAAATACAATCATGACTTCGCAATAATCCACAAAGTCTTAACTAATTTCAGCCTTAACTCACAAGTCAAAAGTCCCATCTCAGACAAAGCTAATTTCTTCCTCCTATAAGCCTGTAACATAAAGAAACAAATTAGTTTCTTCCAAGATACAAATGAGGCAGAGACACTGGGTAAATACTCCTATTCTAAAAGGAAGAAATCAGCCAAAAGAAAGCAGTCACAGGATCTATGAAAGTCTGAAACCCAGAAGGGCAGTTATTGAATTGTAAGGCTCCAAAATAATTATTTTTGACTCTGTGTCCCATTTCCAGGGCATGCTAATGCCTTGGGAAGGTTCTACCTTGTGACTTTGCATGGTTCAGCCACCACAGCTGCTCTCATGGGCTGGCATACTATGCCTCTGGCTTTTCAAGGTGCAAGGTGCAGGCTGTAGCTAGATCTACCATTCTGGGGTCTGAGGTCTGGAGGACAGAGATCCTCTCCTCACAGATCTACTAGGCCATGACCCAGTGGGGAGCCTTCCTGGGGACTGTCACCCCACGTTTCTTTTCTGCATTGTTTTAGTAGAGGATCTCCATGAGGGCTCGACACCTGCAACATGCTTCTGCCTGCACACCCTGTCTTTTTCATACATCCTTTGAAATAAAGTTGGAGGCTCCCAAGTCTCAACTACTCGCATTTGGTAAACACACAGCCCTAACCCCACATGGACGCTACCAAGGTTATGGCTTGCACCCTCTGAAGCAGTGACTGGAGTTGCAACTGGGTCAATATGAGCTACACCTGGAGCTGAAGCAGTGGCAAGGATGCAGTGAGCCTTGTTCCAAAGCTACCCAAGGCAGCAGGTCCTAGACCTGATCCCAGAAACTATTCTCTTCTTTTAGGCCTCAGGGCCTGTGATAGGTTGCTGCCTTTCAGATTTCTAAAATGCCCTCAATTCCTCTTTCCCATTGTCTTGGCTATCAACACTTGCTTTTTTTAGGTTATACAAATATCTCTAACAAGTGGTTGACCCATATGCTGCTTGAGTTCCTCTCTTATAAAAGCTTTTTATATTTCAGCCACATGACTAGGCTGCAAAATTTTCAAGCTTTTACACTACGCTTCTTTTGTAAGTATAAGTTACTGCTTATTTTATTTTTATTTTTTTGCTAGAACATGTGAGCATAGGTTGTTAGAGGCAGCCAGGTCACATCTCAAATGCTTTGCTGCTTAGACATTTTTCCAACAGAAACCCTAAATCATCAATTTCAAATTCAAACTTTTTTATATCCCTAGTGCATGACAGAAATTCAGCCAACCACTTTGCTAAGACAACATGCATGACCTTTGTTTCAGTCCCAATAAGTTTCTAGTTTTCATCTGAGACCTTCTCAGCCCGGCCTTCACTGTCCAGATCACTATCAGCATTTTGATCACAGACATTCAACCAGTCTCTAAGAAAATCTCAACTTTCCCTCATTTTTCTGTCTTCTGAATCCCACAAATTCTTCCAACTTCTGCCTGTTTACCCAGTTACAAAGCTGATTCCACATTGTGGGGTATTCTTATAACTATTTTCCATTCCTTGGTGCCAATTTTTTGTATTAAGTTATTTTTGCAACACTATGAGAGTGGGACTGGATAATTAATTTTTTACAAAGTAGGTTTAAGTGGCTTATGATTCTGCAGGCTGTTGAGAAAACGTAGTACTGGAATATGCTTTTGCAACACTATGAGAGTAGGACTGGATAATTTATTTTTTACAAAGTAGGTTTAAGTGGCTTATGATTCTACAGGCTGTAGAGGAAACATAGTACTGGTATATGCTTCTGGGGAGGTCTCTGGAAGCTTACAGTCATGGCAGAAGTTGAAGCAGAATCTTGCACAACACAGGGCAAAAAGCAGAAGCAAAAAACAGAGGGGCGAGTTGTTACACAGTTTTAAATAACCAAATTTTATGGGAACTCACTCACTATCATGAGGATAGCACCAAATGTGATGGTGCTAAGCCGTTTATAGTAATCTACCCCAATGGTTAAATCACCTTTCAACAGCCCCATCTCCAACATTGAGAATTACATTTAAATATGAGATTCGGGAGGGAACAAACATTCAAACCCTATCAGAGGAGTATTTATGCCTTTTCCAATATAACATTATAACATTGGCAAAAAAAAAAAAAAAAAAAAAGGTAATTTGACTTCTTTTCCAATTGGGATGCGTTTTATTGCTTTCTCCTGTCTGATTGCTCCAGATAGGACTTTCAGCATTATGTTGAATAACAGTGGTAAAAGTGGACATTCTTGTCATCTTCCAGATTTTAGAGAAAAGGCTTTTAGTTTTTCTGCACTTAGTGTGATACTAGCTGTGGGTCGGTCATATATGACTTTATTATGTTGAGGTATGTTCATTCCATACCCAGTTTTCAAAGGGCTTTTTATTACTAAAGAATATTAAATTTTATCAAAATTTTTTAGCATAATTGAAATGATTATATGTATTTTGTCCTTGTTTTTTTTTTCTTTTTTTTTTTTTGAGATGTAGTCTCCCTCTGTCACCCAGGCTGGAGTGTAATGGCATGATCTCAGCTCAATGCAACCTCTGCCTCCCGGTTTCAAGTGATTCTCCTTCTTCAGCCTCCTGAGTAGCTGGGATTACAGGTGCTCACCACCATGCCTGGCTAATTTTTGTATTTTTAGTAGAGACGTAGCTTCGCCACGTTGGCTAGACTGGTTTCAAACTCCTGACCTCAGGTGATCCACCCACCTCGGCTTCCCAAATTGCTGGGATTACAGGTGTGAACCACTGTTCCTGGCCCCTTCATTCTCTTTATGTGACCTATCACATTCATTGATTTGCATATTGAACTATCCTTGCATCCCTGGAATAAATCCCACTTGGTCGTTATGAATTACCTATTTATGTATTTTTCAATTCAGTTTGCTAGGCGTTTTGCAATTTTTTGCACCAATATTCTCCACTCCACTCTACTTCACTCTACTACTCCACTACATTCTAGTCCATTCCTTCCCACCCCACTCTACTCCACTCCACTCCATTCCATTAAACTCCAACCCTTTCCAATCCACTCCATTCCACTCCATTCCACTCCATTCCATTCTACTCCATTTCATTTCTTTGCACTCCACTCCACTCCATTCCACTCAACTCCATTCCATTACACTCAATTCCACTCCACTCCACTCCATTCCTCTCCACTGCATTCCATTGCACTCCACTCCATTCCATTCCACTCCACTCTACTCCATTCCATTCCACTCCATTACATTCCACTCCACTCCACTCCATTCCCCTCCTATACATTCCTTTTCACTCCACCCCGTTCCATTCCACTCAACTCTGCTCCATTCCCCTCCACTCCACTCCCTTCCATTCCATTCCATTTCACTCCGTTCCAATCCAATCCATTCCATTACACTCCACTCCACTCCATTCCATGCGGCTCCACTCCACTCCACTCCACTCCACTCTTCTCCATTCCATTTAACTTCATTCCACTCCACTCCTTTCCACTCCATAGAATTCCATTCCTCTACACTCCATTCCAGTGCACTTCACTCTACTCCATTCTCCTCCACTCCACTCTATTCTGCTCCACTACAATTCATTCCACTCTACTCCATAACATTCCACTCCATTCCACTCCATTTCATTTTATTCCGTTCCACTCCACTCAACTTTTCTGCACTCCATTGTATTCCACTCCATTCCACTCCAATCCACTCTGTTCCACTTCACTCCATTCCACTACAATCCATTCCATTCTACTCCACTCCATTCCATACTGTTCCATTCCACTGAACTCCACTCAACTCCATTCCGCTCCATTCTATTCCATTCCACTCGAATCCACTCCATTCCACTCCACTCCATTCAATTCCACCCAATTCCACTCTGCTCCACTCCATTCCACTCCACTCCATTCCATTCCATTCCATTCCACAATTTACCATTCCACTCCACTCCATTCCATTCCTCTGCACTCCACTCCACTCCTTTCCACTCCACTCCATTCCACTACACTCCCTTCCATTCCACTACACTCCACTCCATTCCACTACACTCCATTCCATTCCAATCCATTCTATTCCACTGCACTCCACTCCACTTCCATTCCACTCCACTCCACTTCATTACACTTCACTCCATTCCATTCCAATCCACTCCATTCCATTCTACTGCATTCCATTCCACTCCACTCCATTCCATTCCACTCCAATCCGTTCCACTCCACTCCATTCCACTCCATTCCATTCCATTTCACTCCACTCCTTTCCAGTCCACTCTACCCCACTCCACTCAATTCCACTCCATTGCACACCATTCCTCTTGACCCCATCCCATTCCACTCAACTTCCCTTTATTCTTCTCCACTCCATTCCACTCCACTCCACTCCATTCCACTCTATTCTATTCCATTCCACTCCACTCCACTCCATTCGATTCCAGTCAATTCCACTCTGCTCCTCTTCATTACACTCCACTCCATTCCATTCCATTCCACTCCACTCCACCACACTCCACTCCATTTCACTCCTCTGCCCTCCCCTCCACTCCATTCCATTCCATTCCATTCCATTCCACTCCACTACATTCCACTCCATTCTCTTCCATTCCACTCCACTGCATTCCACTCCACTTCACTCCACTCTATTCCCTTCCACTCCACTCCACTCAACTCCACTCCACTCCATTCAATTCCACTCCACTCCATTCCACTCCATTCTATTCCATTGCACTCCACTCCATTCAACTCCGCTTCACTTCACTCCATTCTACTCCATTCTATTCCGTTCCACTCCACTTCATTCCATTCCTAACCACTCCATTCAATTCCACTCAATTCCACTACACTCCACTCCATTCCACTCCACTGCATTCCATTCCACTCCACTCCACTCCATTCCAAAACACTTCACTCCATTCCCTTCCCCTCCAATCCACTGCACTCCACTACACTCCTCTCCATTCCACTCCATTCCCTACCATTCCACTCCACTCCATTCCACTACACTTCACTCCACTCCCTTCCACTATATTCTATTCCGTTCCACTCCACTCCAATCCATTCCACTGCACTCCATTCCATTACACTTAATTCCACTACGCTCCACTCCATTACCCTCCACTCCTTTCCATTCCCCTCCACTCCATTCCATTTGTATCCACTCTATTCCATTCCATTCCAATCCATTCCATTCCACTCCACTCCACTCCACTCCATTCCACTCCTGTCCATTCCATTCCACTCCGCTACATTCCTTTCCACTCCACTCCATTCCATTCCACACCACTCTGTTCCATTCCATTACACTGCCTTCCACTCCAATCCATTTCACTGCTGTCCACTCCTTTCCACTCCACTCCATTCCATTCCACTCAACTCCACTCCATTAGACTGCACTCCACTCCACTCCATTCCACTTAACTCCATTCCATTTCACTCCAATCCATTCCACTCCAATCTACTCCACTCCATTCCAATCCACTCCTCTCCACTGCACTCCACTCTTTTCCATTCTGTTCCATTCTTTTCCATTCCACTATACTCCATTCCACTCCATTCTATTCCATTCCATTCCTCTCCACTCCATTCCAATCCAGTCCTTTTGATTCCACTCAATTCCACTGCACCCCACTCCATTCCACTCCACTCCATTCCATTCCACTCCACTCCATTCCATTCCAATAAATTTCACTACATTTTATTCAACTCCATTCCATTCCACTCCACTCCACTCCATTCCCCTCCATTCCATAGCATTCCACTCCACTCCATTACGTTACACTCAACTCCATTCCATTCCCCTCCACTCCATTCCATTCCACTCCACTCCATTCCACTCCAATCCACTCTGTTCCACTCCACTCCATTCCAGTACAATCCATTCCATTCTACTCCACTCCATTCCACTCCAATCCACTCTGTTCCACTCCACTCCATTCCACTACAATCCATTCCATTCTACTCCACTCCATTCCATACAGCTCCATTCCACTGCACTCCACTCAACTCCATTCCACTCCATTCTATTCCATTCCACTCCATTCTATTCCATTCCACTCCATTCTATTCCATTCCACTTGATTTCACTCCATTCCTCTCCACTCCATTCCATTCCATTCTGTCATATTCCATTCCACTCCACTCCACTTCATTACAGTCAACTCTATTCCATTCCAATCCACTCCATTCCATTCTACTGCATTCCAATCCACTCCACTCCATTCCATTCCACTCCAATCCGTTCCACTCTGCTCCATTCCACTCCAATCCGTTCCACTCTGCTCCATTCCACTCCGTTCCATTCCATTTCACTCCACTCCTTTCCAGTCCACTCTACTCCACTCCACTCAATTCCACTCCATTCCACACCATTCCTCTTGACCCCGTCCCATGCCACTCAACTTCTCTTTATTCTTCTCCACTCCATTCCACTCCACTCCTTTCCATTCCACTCCACTCCATGCCACTCCACTCCATGCCACTCCACTGCGTTCTATTCTGCTCCACTGCTTTCCACTCCACACCACTCCACTCCAGTCCACCCCACTCCATTCCACTCCTTTCCATACCATTCCACTCCACTCCATTCAATTCCACTCCACTCCATTTCATTCCACTCCACTCCAGTCGTTTCCACTCCACTGCATACCACTCCACTCCATTCCATTCCACTCTACTCCTTTCCATTCCATGAAACTCCATTCCTTTCCATTCCAATCCACTCCATTCCACTCCCTTCCATTCCTCTTCAGTACATTCCACTCCATTTCATTCCATTCCACTCCATTCCGTTCCATTACTTTCTTTTGACAGGATCTCACTCTGTCACCCATGCTGGTGTGGAGATATACAATCTCAGCTCACATTTCATTTCACCATTCCATTTCATTCCATTCCACTGCACTCCTCTCCACTCCACTCAATTCCACTCTACTCCACTCCAATCCATTCCATTCCGTACCTTTCCAGTCTTTCCCATTACACTCCTTTCTTTGACAAGATCTCCCTCTGTCACACAGCCTGAAGCGCAGTGGCACAACCTCAGCACAAATTTCTTCCTTCCATTCCATTCCATTTCGTTCCACTCCACTCAACTCCATTCAAGTCCACTCCACTCCACTCCATGACACTCCAGTCCTCTCCTTTCCAATCCATTCCATTGTACTCCACTCCACTCCATTCCATTCCACTCCACTCCATTCCATTCTTCTCCATTCCATTCCATTCCACTTCACTCCATTCCATTTCACTCCACTCCATTCCACTCCACTCCATTCCATTTCACTCCACTACATTCCACTCCACTGCTTTCCATTCCAATCCAATCCAATCCATTCCAATCCAATCTAATCCATTCCACTCCACTCCACTCCATTCCACTAAATTCCATTCCACTCCACTCCACTCCATGCTATTCCATTCCACTCCATTCCACTTCATTCCATTCCATTCCAATGCATTCCATTCCAATCCACTCCATTTCATTCCACTCCTTTCCATTCGATACCGCTCCATTCCATTCCACTCCACTCCATTCCACTCCAATCCATTCCATTCCAATCCACTCCACTCCACTCCACTCCAATGCATTCCA
Source organism: Pongo abelii (assembly GCF_028885655.2). Classification (NCBI taxonomy): domain Eukaryota; kingdom Metazoa; phylum Chordata; class Mammalia; order Primates; family Hominidae; genus Pongo; species Pongo abelii. The sequence goes on along the minus strand of NC_071997.2, from coordinate 17,679,768 downwards.
TTTCACTGCACTCCATTCCATTCCTTTCTTTCGAGAGTATCTCACTCTGTCACCCAGCCTGGAGTGCAGTGGCACAATCTCATCTCACATTCCATTCCGTTCCATTCCACTCCACTCCACTCTGCTCCATCCGCTGCATTCCATTCATTTCCATTCCATTTCATTCCACTGAATTCCACTTCATTCCACTACAATCCATTCCATTCCATTCCACTCGTTTCTTTTGACAGGATCTCCTTCTGTCACACAGGCTGTAGCTCTGTGGCAAATCCCAATGCAGATTTCTCCATTTCGTTTTGGTCAATTCCATTCAATTCTTTTCCATTCCATTCTGTTCCTCTGCGTTCCACTCCACTCCACTCCACTCACTTCATTCCATAACATCTGATTCCATTTATCTACATTCAACTCCTCTCCACTCCACTGCACTCCACTCCACTCCATTCCACTCTATCCCATTCCATTCTGCTCCATTCCACTGCCTGCCACTCCGCCCCACTCCACTCCACTTCATTCCATTTCAGGCCATCCAATTCCGTAGCATTCCATTCCTCTCCATTCCACTCCACTGCACTTCACTCCACTCCACTCCACTCCAGTCTACTCCGTTTCATTGCATTCCACTGCATTCCATTCCAAACCTTTCTTTCTATACTATCTCACTCTGTCACCCAGCCTGGAGTGCAGTGGCACAATTAAAGCTCACATTTCATTATTCCACTCCATTCAGATCCTTTCCACTTCATTCCACTCCACTCCACTCCACTCACTCCACTCCATTCCACTCCACTCCACTCCACTCCATTCCACTCCACCCCACTACACTCTTTTCCACTCCACTCCATTCCTCACTACTCAATTCCATTACACTCATCTCCACTCCATGCCACTCCACTACATTCCATTCCACTCCACTCCATTTCATTCCATTCCACTCCATTCCATTCCACTCTTTTCCATTCCATTCCAGTCCACTCCACTCCACTCCGTCCCACTCCATTCCATTCTACTTCACTCCACTTCATTCAATTTCACTCCCTCTTCTCCACTCCATTCCAATCCACTCCACTCTTTTCCATTGCATCACATTCCATTAAATTCCAATCCACTCCATTGCATTCCACTGCACTCCATTTCATTCCAATACACTCCACTCCACTCCATTCCACTCCATTCCATTCCTCTACATTCCAGTCCATTCCTTCTCACTCCTCTAAAGTCAATTCCACTCCACTCCTTTCCACTCCACCTTACTCCACTCCATTTAATTCCATGTCACTCCATTCCATTCCATGCCACTCCATTCCATTCCATTCCTTTCTTTTGATAGGATCTCTCTCTGTCACCCATCTTGGTGTGCAGTGGCACAATCTCAGCTCACATTTCATTTCACCATTCCATTCCATTTCATTCCACTGCACTCCTCTCCACTCCATTCAATTCCACTCCACTCCTCTCCAATCTGTTCCATTCCATTCCATTCCAATCTTTTCCATTCCACTCCTTTCTTTCTACAGGATCTCATTCTGTCACACAGGTGTAAGCGCGGTAGCACAATCTCAGCACACATTTCTTCTTTCAATTCGACTCCATTCCACTTCCTTCCACTTCACTCCACTCCATTCCACTCCACTACACTCCACTCCATTCCAGTCCACTCCAGTCCATTCCACTGAACTCCATTGCACTCCATTCCACTCCATTCCATTCCACTCCACTCCATTCCTTTCCACTCCACCACACTACAAACCATACCGTTCCATTCCATCCCATTACACTTCACTTCACTCTATTCCATTCCTTTCCACTCCGCTCCATTCCACTCCATTAAACTCCACTCCACTCTAATCCACTCCACTGTACTTCAATCCAGCCAATTCCATTCCATTCCATTCTATTCCATTCCATTCCATTAAATTCCTTTTCCCTCCATTCCATTCCATTCCACTCCACAGCATTCCACTCCATTCCACTTCACTCCATTCCCCTCTACTCCACTCCACTCCATTCCATTCCACTCCACTCTATTCCATTCCACTCCATTCGAATCCATTCCATTTTATTGCACTCCACTCATCTCCACTCCACTCCACTCCACTCCATTGCATTCCACTCCATTCCATTCCATTCCACTTCACTTCATTCCATTCCACTCCCCTACACCCCATTCCACTCCATTCCACTCTACTCCACTCCATTCCACTCCATTCCACTCTACTCCACTCCATTCCACTCCATTGTATTCCATTCCACTCTGCTCCATTCAATTCCACTCATTTCCAATCCACTACACTCCATTCCACTCCACTCCATTACATTCCTCTCCACTCCATTCCATTCGACTACACTCCATTCCATTGCAATCCACTGCACTCTTCTCCACTCCACTCCATTCCACTCCTCTCCACTCCATTCCACTCCACTACACTCCATTCCACTCCACTCCATTCCATTCCTCACCAATCCATTCAATTCGTCTCCATTCCACTCAATTCCTCTGCACTCCATTCCATTCCACTCCACTCCATTTCAGTCCATTCCACTCCACTCCATTGCACTCCACTACATTCCACTCCACTCCACTCCATTCCACTCCACGCCACTCCTTTGCACTCCACTCTACTCCACTCCACTCCACTCTATTCCACTCCATTCCATACCATTTCACTCCACTCAATTCCATTCCACTCAACTCCACTCCATTCCTCAACACTCCATTACACTCCATTCCATTGCATTGCACTCCACCCACTCCAGTCCAATCCACTCCACTACATACCGCTCCAGTCCAATGCACTCCACTCCACTTAACTCCATTCCATTCCACTCCACTACATTCCAGTGCACTACACTCCATTCCATTCCATTGCAGTCCACTCCACTCCACTCCATTCCACTCCGCTCCATTCCATTTCATTCCATTCCTCTCCACTCCAGTCTACTACATTCTAATCCATTCCATTCCACTCTGTTCCTTTCCACTCCACTCCACTCCATGGCATTCTGCTCCACTCCATTCCACTCCACTCCACTCCACTCAATTCCATTCCACTCTACTCCATTGCATTCCTTTCCATTCCACTCAACTCCATTTCGTTCCACTCCATTCCATTCCATTGCACTCCACTCCTCTCCACTCCACTACATACCATTCTCGTCCAATCCACTACACTATGCGTAACTCCATTCCATTCCACTCCACAGCATTCCAATCCACTCCTCTTCATTCCACTCCATTCCACTACACTCGACTCCATTCTACTCCACTCCATTCCATTCCGTTCCATTCCACTGCACTGCAGTCCATTCCATTCCACTCCACTCCATTCCATGCAACTCCACTTCTTTGCACGCCACTGCACTCCAGTCCACTCCATTTCAATCCATTCCACTCCATTCCATCCCATTCCTTTCTTTAGACATGGTCTCACTCTGTCACCCATGCTGGTGTGCATTGGCACAATCTCAGTTCACATTCCATTTCACTATACCATTCCATTCCATTCCATTGCACTGCACTCCACTCCAATCCACTGAATTCCATTCCACCCAAATCCATTCTATGCCATTCCATTCCAAATCCCTTCCATTCCACTCCATTCTTTCTACATCATCTCCCTCTGTCACACAGGCTGTAGAGCAGTGGCACAATATCAGCAAACATTTCTTTATTCCATTGCATTCCATTACATTCCATTCCATTCAACTTCACTCCTCTCCACTCCACTCCACTCACTTCCGCTTCACTCCATTCAATTCCACTCCATTTCATTCTAGTCCACTCCACTGCACTCCATTCCATTTCACTATGCTCCATTCCATTCCACTCCACTCCACTCCTTTGCATAAAGCTCCATTCCATTCCATTCCACTCCACTTCATTCCATTTCTTTCCACTGCACTCCATTCCTTTCCCTCCACTGCACTCCATTCCATTCCATTCCAGTCCATTCCACTCCATTCCATTCCAGTCCACTCCATTCCATTCCAATCCATTCCACTCCATTCCATTCCACTCCACTCCACTCCAGCCCACTCCACTCCATTCTACTTCAGTCCAATCCACTCCACTCCACTTCACTCCATTCCATTCCACTCCCCTGCATTTCACTCCACTCCACTCCATTCCATTCCACTACACTCCATTCCATTCCACTCTGCTCAATTCCATTCCACTCCACTCCACTCAATTCCATTCCATTCCAATCCATTCCAGTCTTTTCCATTTCACTCCATTCCATTCCAATCCAGTCAGCTCCATTCCATTCTACTCTACTCCCTTCCTTCCCACTCCACTCCACTCCTCTCCACTCCACTCCAATCCTTTCCATTCCGTTCCACCCCATTCCATTCCATTCCTTTCTTTGCACAGGATCTCATTCTGGCACAAAGGCAGCAGTGCAGTGGCACAATCTCATCCCACATTTCTTTTCACCATTCCATTGCAATCCATTCCATCCCATTCCATTCCATTCTATTTCACTCCACTCCATTCCATTCCACACCATTCCATTCCATTCCAATCCATTGAATTCCATTCCACTCCATTCCATTCCATTCCTCTCCACTCCATTACTTTCCACTCCTTTCCATTCTACTGCACACATTTCCATTCCACTCCACTCCACTCCATTCCACTCTACTCCACTCAATTACATTCCACTCCACTCCATTCCATTCCATTCCATTCCACTCCACTCCATTCCATTCCATTCCATTCCACTCCACTCCATTCCACTCCACTCCCCTCCATTCCATTCAACTCCACTTCACTCCACTCCATTCTACACCTTTCCATTCCACTCCACTCCAGTCCATTTCATTCCACTGCAGTCCAAACCATGCAACTCCACTCCTTTGCACTCCACTCCACTCCTTTCCATTTCAGTCCATTCCACTCCATTGCGTTCCATTCCTTTCTTTGGACAGGATCTCACTCTGTAACCAATCCTGGTGTGCAGTGGCAAAATCTCAGCTTACATTTGATTTCACCATTCCATTCCATTCCATTCTATTCGATTCCATTCCACTGCAAACCACTCCACTCCACTCAATTCCAATCCACTCCACACTCATCCATTCCATGCCATTCCATTTTAATCCCTTCCATTCGACTCCTTTCTTTCAACAGGATCTTCCTCTGTCACAAAGGCTGAAAAGCAGTGTCAAAATGGAAGCACACATTTCTTCATTCCATTCCATTCCATTCCATTCCATTCTAATCCACTACACTCCACCCAACTCCACACCATTCCATTCCACTCGACTCCATTCCACTCCACTTCACTTCATTCCATTTCATTCCATTCCACTCCACTCCACTCCATTCCATTCCACTCCACTCCTTTCCATTCCACTCCACTCCGTTCAATTCCACTCCACTCCACTCCATTCAATTCCTTTCAACTCCACTGCATTCCATTCCACTCCACTCCACTCCACTCCATTCCCTTCCACTCCACTCCGTTCCATCCCACTACACTCCACTCCATTCCATTCCTTTCCACTCCACTGCATTCCATTGCACTCCACTCCTCTCCATTCGATTCCATTCCAGTCCATTCCACTCCATTCCATTCCACTACAGTGCATTCCATTCCACTCCACTCCACTCCTTTCCATAAAGCCCCATTCCATTCCGTTACAATCCACTCCATTCCATTCCCTTCCATTGCATTCCATTCCATTCCCTCCACTCCAGTCCATTCCATTCCATTGCAGTCTATTCCACTCCATTCCATTCCACTCCACTCCATTACATTCCACTTCATTCCACTCCTTTCCATTCCATTCCACTCCACTCCATCCCACTCCACTCCATTCCACTTCAGTCCAATCCACTCCACTCCACTCCATTCCTTTGCACTCCACTCCATTCCTTTGCACTCCACTGCATTTCACTCCACTCCATTGCATTACATTCCACTAAACTCCATTCCATTCCACTCCACTCAATTCCATTCCACTCCACTCCATTCCATTCAACTCCACTCCACTCCATTCCATTCCATACCAATCCATTCCACTCCTTTCCATTCTACTTCACCCCTTCCACTCCACTCCATTCCATTCCATTCCACTCCACTCCACTCGACTCCATTCCAGTCAACTTCATTCCTCTCCATTCCATTAAACTCCATTCTATTCCACTCCACTCAACTCCACTCCACTCCAATCCACTGCACTCCTTTTCAATCCACTTCATTACACTTCACTCCACTCCATTCCAATCCACTCCACTCCGCTCAATTCCATTCCACTCCTCTCCATTCCATTCCATTCCATTCCATTCCACTCCATTCCATTTCATTCCATTCCACTCCTCACCATTTCATTCCACTCCACTAAATTCCTCTCCTTTCCATTCCAATCTGCTCCATTCTATTCCACTCCACTCCATTCCATTCCACTCCACTACACTCCATTCCACTCCACTCCATTCCACTGCACCACAATCCACTCCACTCCATTCCAATCCATTCCTCTCCACTCCATTTCATTCCATTCCACTCCATTCCATTACATTCTTTTCTTTCCACAGGGCCTCAGTCTGTCACAAAGGCTGGAGTGCAGTGGCAATGTCTCAGCCCACATTTGTACTCACCATTCTATTGCAATCCATTCCATCCCCTTCCATTCCATTCTATTTCTCTCCACTCCATTCCCTTCAAGTTCATTCCATTCCATTCCAATCCATTGAATTCCACTCCACTCCATTGAATTCCACTCCACTCCACTCCATTCCATTCCGTGCCACTCCACTCCATTCCATTCCATTCCAGTCTATTCCACTCCATTCCATTCCACTGCACTCCATTCGATTCCATTCCTTTCCACTCCAGTCCAATCCACTCCACTTCACTCCTTTCCATTCCACTCCATGGTATTCCAATCCATTCCACTCTACTCCATTCCATTCCACTCCACTCCACTCCATTCCATGCCATTCCACTCCTCTCCACTCCATTCCATTCCATTCCTGTCCAGTCCATTCCACTCCATTCCATTCCACTGCACTCCATTGGATTCCACTCCATTCCACTCCAGTCCAATCCACTCCACTCCACTTCACTCATTTCCATTCCACTCCATGGCATTCCAATCCATTCCACTCCACTCCATTCCATTCCACTCCACTCCACTCCATTCCATTTCAATCCAATCCATTCCACTGCATTCCCTTCCACTCCACTCCATTCCATTCCACTCCTTTCCACTCCATTCCTTTCCATTCCACTCCAGTCCTCTCTATTCCTTTCCACTCCATTCCATTCCACTCAACTCAACTCCACTCCACTCCACTCCACTCCTCTCCAATCCTTTCCAGTCCACTCCATTCCACTGCACTCTACTCCACACAATTCCATTCGCCTCCAATGCATTCAATTCCATTCCATTCCATTCCACTCCTCTCCATTTCATTCCACTACACTCCATTCCGCTCTATTCCGTTCCAATCCGCTCCATTCCCTTCCACTTCGCTCCATTCCATTCCACTCCACTACACCCCTTTCCATTCCAATACATTCCACTCCACACGTCTTCACTCCAGTCCACTCCACTCCACTTCATTCCACTACACTACACTCCAGTCCACTCCACTCCACTCCATTCCTTTCCATTCCACTGCATTACATTACATTCCTCTCTTTCCACAAGATCTCACTCTGTCAGAATTTCGGAGGTGCAGTGGCACAATCTCAGCCCACATTTCTTTTCCCCATTCCGTTGCATTCCATTCCATCCCATTCCATTACATTCTATTTCACTCCACTCCACTCCATTCCATTCCACTCCTTTCCAGTCCAAATCGACTCCATTCCACTCCACTCCACTCCACTCCATTCCATTCCATTCTATTCCATTCCACACCGTTGCATTACATTCCTTTCTTTCGACAGGTTATCACTGTGAAACTCAGGCTGGAGTGCAGTGGTCCAATTTCAGGTCACATTACATGTCAACTTTTCATTGCATTGCATTCTGTTGCATTGCATTCCATTGCATTCCATTCCATTCCATGCCATTACTTTCCATTCCAATCCATTCCATTCAATTCCTCTCCGTTTCACTCCACTCCACTTCACTCCACTACGTTCCATTAAGTTCAATTCTATTCCACTCCAGTCCACTTCTCTCCTCTCCACTGTACTCAACTCCACTCCATTCCACTCCATCCCATTCCATTCCACTCCATTCCACTGCACTCAACTCCACCCCACTCCACTCCAATTCACTCGATTCCATTCCTTCCCATTCCATTCCTCTCTATTCCACTCCACTCCACTTCACTCCACTCCACTCCAGTCCACTCCATTCTATTCCATTCCATTCCTTTCTTTCGAGAGTATCTCACTCTGTCATCAAGACTGTAGTGCAGTGGCACAATCTCAGTTCACATTCCATTCCGTTCCATTCTGTACCGTTCCGTTCCGATCCATTCCGCTTCTCTCTAATCTGCTCCATTAAATTCCAATCCATTCCATCCCATTCCAATCCATTCCGTTCAATTCCACTCGATTCCACTCTCATCCCCTCTAATACATTCCATTCCATTCCATTCTATTTCATTCCCTTCCACTCCTTTCTTTCAAGAAGTTACCCTCTGTCATACAAGCTGTAGAGCAGTGGCACAATCAGCACATGATTCTTCATTCCGTTCCATTATGTTGCATTCTATTCCATTCCATTCCGTACCGTTCCACTCCACTCCACTTCATCCCATTACATCCGATTCCATTCTTCTCTATTCCACTCCTCTCCACTCCACTGTACTCTACTTCCATTCTATCCCCTTCCATTCCACTCCATTCTTCCGCACTCCACTCCAACCCACTCCACTGCACTTCTTTCCACTCCATTCCATCCCTCTGCTTTCCACTCCACTCCACTTCACTCCACTCCAGTCCAGTCCACTCCATTCCATTCCATTCCATTCCACAGAATTTCATTCCATTCCTTACATTCGAGAATATCTCACTCTTTAACCCAGTCTGGAGTTCAGTGGCACAGTCTCAGCTCACATTTCGTTATTCCATTCAATTCAATTCCATTCCATTCCTTTTCATTCCATTCCATTGCATTCCATTGCATTGCATTCCATTCCATTCCTTTCCAATCCATTGCATTCCATTGCACTCCTTTCCATTACATTCCACTCCATTCCACTTCATTCCAATCCACTCCACTCCTTTCCACTCCACTCCATTCCTCTCCACTCCACTCCAATGCACTCCACTCGTTTCCACTCCACTCTACTCCATTCCACTCCACTCCACTCCTTTCCACTCCACTCCATTCTATTCCACTCCACTTCATTACATTCCACTACACTCCATTCCATTCTACTCCATTCTGTTAAACTCCATTCCACTCCATTCCATTCCACTCCACTCCATTCCATTTCATTCCACTCCACTCCAACCCATTCCATTGCACTGCATTCCATTCCATTTCATTCTTCTCCATTCCATTCCCCTCCACTCCACTCCATTCCATTCCAGTCCATTTCATTCCATTCCATTCCACTCCACTCCATTCCATTCCTTTCCACTCCACTCCATTCCATTCCACTCCACTCCACTCCATTCCATTCCATTCCATTCCACTCCACTCCATTCCATTCCACTCCTCTCTACTCCATTCAATTCCATTCCAGTCCATTCCACTCCATTCCATTCCACTGCACTCCATTTGGTTCCACTCCATTCCACTCTGGTCCAATCCACTCCACTCCACTTCACTCCATTCCATTCCTCTCCACGGCATTCAAATCCACTCAACTCCATTCCATTCCACTCCACTCCATTCCATTCCATTCCATTCCATTCCATTCCACTCCACTATATTCCATTCCATTCCATTCCACTCCACTCCATTCCATTTCAATCCAATCCATTCCACTCCATTCCCTTCCACTACACTCCATTTCATTCTGCTTCTTTCCACTGCATTCCATTCCATTCCACTCCACTCCACTACATTCCATTCCACTCCATTCCATTCCACTCCACTCCACTCCTCTCCAATGCTTTCCAGTCCACTGCATTCCACTGCACTCCACTACACGACACTCCACTCCACTCAATTCCATTCCCCTCCACTGCATTCCATTCTGTTCCATTCCATTTCACTTCTCTCCATTTCATTCCACTCTACTCCATTCCATTCCATTCCATTCCACTACTTTCCATTCCAATACATTCCACTCCACTCCACTCCACTCCGTTCCACTGCACTCCACTCCATTCCACTCCACTCCATTCCGTTCCATTCCACTCCATTCCATTCCATTCCTTTCTTTCCACAGGATCTCACTCTGTCACAAATTTTGGAGTGCAGTGGCACAATCCCAGCCCAAATTTCTTTTCCCCATTCCATTGCATTCCGTTCCATCTCATTCCATTCCATTCTATTTCACTCCCCTCCACTCCACTCCATTCTATTCCACTCCATTCCAATCGATTCGACTCCATTCCACTCCACTCCTCTCCACTCCACTCCACTCCACTCCATTCCATTCCATTCTACTCCATTTCACTCCATTACATTCCATTTCTTTCTTTCGATAGGTTATCACTATGAAACTCAGGCTGGAGTGTAGTGGCCCAATTTCAGTCACATTACATGTCAACTTTTCATTGCATTGCATTCTGTTTCATTGCATTCCATTGCATTCTCTTCCATTGCATTCCATTGCATTCCATTCCATTCCATTCCATGCCATTCCTTTCTATTCCAGTCCATTCCATTCCATTCCACTCCATTCAACTCTACTCCGCTCCACTACATTCCATTAAATCCGATTCTCTTCCACTCCATTCCACTCCTTTCCACTCCACTGCACTCAACTCCACTCCATTCCACTCCATCCCATTCCATTCCACTCCATTCCACTGCACTTGACTCCACCCCACTCCACTCCACTTCATTCAATTCCATTCCTTACCATTGCATTCCTCTCTATTCCACTCCACTCCACTTCACTCCACTCCACTCCACTCCACTCCAGTCCACTCCATTCTATTCCATTCCTTTCCACTTCATTCCATTCCATGCCTTTCTTTCGAGAGTATCTCACCCTGTCACCAAGCCTGTAGTGCAGTGGCACAATCTCAGCTCACATTCCATTCCATTCTATTCTGTTCCATTCCAGTCCATTCCATTCTGCTTCTCTCTAGTCTGCTCCATTCCATTCCAATCCATTCCATCCCATTCCATTCCATCCCATCCCATTCCATCCCATCCCATCCCATTCCATTCCATTCCATTCCATTCCATTCCAATTGATTCCACTCTGTTCCCCTCTAATACATTCCATTCCATTCCATTCCCATCCACTCCTTTCTTTCAACAGGTCACCCAGTGTCATACAAGCTGTAGCACAGTGGCACAATCTCAGCACATATTTCTCCATTCCGTTTCGTTATGTTGCATTCTATTCCATTCCGTTCCATTATGTTCCACTGCACTGCACTGCACTAAATTCCGTTACATCCGATTCCATTCTCCTCCATTCCACTCCTCTCCACTCCACTGCACTCTACTCCACTCCGTTCCACTCCAACCCCTTCCATTCCACTCCATTCTTCCTCACTCCACTCTACCCCACTCCACTCCACTTCATTCCACTCCATTCCATCCGATTCCATTCCTCTCCTTTCCACTCCACCCCACTTCACTCCACTCCACTCCAGTCCACTCCATTCCATTCCATTCCATTCCACTCTGCTGAATTTCATTCCATTCCTTAAATTCGGGAACATCTCACTCTGAAATCAAGCCTGGAGTACAGTTTCACAATCTCAGCTCACATTTCGTTATTCCATTCAATTCCATTACATTCCATTCCTTTTCATTCCATTCCATTGCATTCCATGGCATTCCATTGCATTCCATTCCATTCCATTCCATTCCATTCCATTGCATTCCATTCCATTCCATTCCACTCCATACCATTCCATTCCATTCCATTCCAATCCATTGCATTCCATTCCACTCCTTTCCATTAATTTCCACTCCACTCCACTCCATTCCAATCCACTCCACTCCTATCTACTCCACTCCATTCCTCTTCTCTCCACTGCAATCCACTCTACTCCATTCCACTCCACTCTACTCCATTCCACTCCACTCCACTCATTTCCACTCCACTACATTCCATTCCACTACACTCCATTCCATTCCATTCCACTCCACACCATTCCTTTCCACTCCACTCTATTCAATTCCATTCTATTCTATTCCATTCCATTCCATTCCACTCAATCCCACTCCGCTCCGCACCAATCCATTCCATTCCATTCCTTTGCATTCCATTCCACTCGTTTCTTTCCCCAGTATCTCCCTCTGTCACAGGGCTGTAGCGCGGTGGCACAATAGCAAAACACATTTCTCCATTCCATTCCGTTCCATTCTGTTCTTTTCTATTCTGTTCCATTCCACTCCATTCCACTCCACTCTACTCCACTGCACTATATTCCATTACATTCTATTCCTTTCCACTACATTCCACTCACCTCCACTCCACTGTACTCCACTCCACTCCATTCCATTCCACTCCACTCCATTCCATTCCACTCCATTCCATTCCATTCCATGCCATTCCACTCCTCTCCATTCCATTTCACTCCATTCCATTCCATTCTATTCCATCCCATTATACTCATCTCCATTCCATTCCACTCCACTCCAATCCATTCTACTCCACTCCATTCCATTCCACTCCACTCCATTCCTTTCCCCTCCACTCCATTCCACTCCATTCCACGCCACACCACTCCAATCCACTCCACTCCTTCCCATTCCACTCAAGTCCACTCCATTCCACTCCATTCCATTCCGTTCCACTCCACTCCATTCCATTCCACTCCAATCCTCTCCATTCGACTCCACTCCAATCCCTTCCACTCCACTCCATTCCACTCCACTCCATTCCATTGCACTCAACTCCACTCCATTCCGCTCCACTCCATTTGATTCTACTCCATTCCATTGCATTCCACTCCATTCCAGTTCATTACTTTCTTTCCACAGGATCCCACTGTGTCACAAATGCTTGAGTGCAGTGATACAGTCTCAGCTCACATTTCTTTTCACTATTCCATTGCATTCCATTCAATCCCATTCCATTCCATTCCATTCTATTTCACTCCACTACACTCCACTCCATTCCATTCCACTCCATCCCATTCCATTTGACTCCATTCTACTTTATTCCAATTCACTCCAATCCTATCCACTCCAATTCATTCCATTCCATTCCTATCCATTCCACTCCATTCCATTCCCCTCTATTGCAATCCATTCCACTCCATTCCATTCCACACTATTCCACTCCTTTCCATTCCATTCCACTCTATTCCACTCCGTTCCATTCCATTCCACTGAACTCTACTCCAATCCACTCCACTCCACTCCATTCCATTGCACTGCATTCCATTCTTTTCAACCCCACTCAACTTCACTCCATTCCACTCCACTCCATTCCATTCCACTAGATTCCATTCCATTCCTTTCCACACCAGTCCATTCCACTGAACTCCATTCCAATCCATTTCACTGCACTCCACTCCACTCCATTCCAGTCCACTCCACTCCTTTCTATTCCATCTGATTCCATTCCATTTCACTCCACTCTTTTCCACTCCACTCCACTCAATTCTACTCCACTCCACTCCACTCCTCTCCACTTCATTCCATTCCATTGCACTCAACTCCACTCCATTCCACTCCACTTCATTCGATTCTACTCCATTTCATTGCATTCTTCTCTATTGCTGTTCATTACTTTCTTTCCACAGGATCTCACTCTGTCACAAATGCTGGAATGCAATGAAACAGTCTCAGCTCTCATTTCTTTTCACCATTCCATTGCATTCCATTCCATCCCATTCTATTCCATTCTATTGCACTCCACCACACTACACTCCATTCCATTCCACTCCATCCCATTCCATTCGACTCTATTACAGTTCACTCCAATTCCCTCCACTCCAATCCACCCCAATTCATTCCATTCTATTCCTATCCATTTCACTACATTCCATTCCACTGTACTGCATTCCATTCCACTTCATTCCATTCCTCTCTATTCCACTCAGTTCCATTCCATTCCACTCTGTTACATTCCATTCCACTGCACTCCACGTCAATCCACTCCACTCCACTTCATTCCACTCCATTCCATTGCACTCCATTCCATTCCACTCCACCCCATTCAACTCCACTCCATTCCACTGCACTCCATTCCATTCCACTAGACTCCATTCCATTCCTTTCCATTCCACTCCATTCCATTGAACTCCATTCCAATCCATTTCAGTCTTCTCCACTCCATTCCAGTCCACTCCACTCCTTTCCATTCCATCTCATTCCATTCCATTTCACTCCACTCATTTCCACTCCACGCCAATCAATTCCACTCCACTCCACTCCACCTCACTCCATTCCCCTCCACTCCACTCCATTCCACTGCACCCCACTACCCTTCACTCCATTACATTCCATTCCACTCCACTTCATTCTTTTCCACTCCAGTCAATTCCATTCCACTCCACTCCACTCCATTCCACTCCATTCCATTCCACTCCACTCCTGTCCATTCCATTCCACTCCACTCCATTCTATTCCACTCCACTCTTTTCCACTCCACTCCACCCCACTCCATTTCAATCCATTCCACTACATTCCATTCCATTCCGTACTTTTTACAGGATCTCCCTCTTTCACCCAGGATTGTGTGAAGTGGTAGAATCTCAGGTCACATTTCTTTTCACCATTCCATTCTATTCCATTCCATTCCATTCCATTTTATTCCACTGCACTCCACTCCACTCCACTCCACTCCTATCCATTTTTTGCCATGCTTTTCCAATCCCTTCTATTCCACTCCTTTCTTTCAACAGGATCTCCATCTGTCACACAAGCTGCAGCACAGTGGAAAAGTCTAAGCACACATTTCTTCATTCCATTCCATTCAATTCCATTTCACTCCACTCCACTCCACTCCAATCCATTCCACTCAACTCCACTCCACTCTATTCCATTCCACTCCACTCCTTTCCACTCCACTCCACTTCATTTCTTTCTGCTTCATTCCATTCCAGTTCACTCCACTCCACTGCATTCCATTCCACTCCATTCCATTCCAATCAATTCCACACCACACCATTCCATTCCTTTTCATTCCACTCCATTCCCTTCCACTTCACTCCATTCCATTCTACTCCAGTTCATTTAACTCCATTCCATTCCACTCCACTCCATTCCATTCCTCTTCATTCTACTACATTCCATTCCACTCCACTCCAATCCATTCCACTCCACTCCATTCCAATGAACTCCATTCCAGTGCACTCATCTATATTCCGTTCCATTCCACTCCACTCCATTCCACTAAAATCCACTCCATTCCATTCTGCTCCATTCCATACCATTCTACTCCACACCACTACATTCCATTCCTTTCCACTCCACTGCACTCCACTCCACTCCTCTCCAACCCATTCCTTTCTATTCCAGCCCAATCCATTCCTTTCCACTCTACTCCATTCCCTTCCAGTCCACTCCTATCCATTCCATGTCATACCATTCCATTTCACTCCACTCTAGTGCATTCCATACCACTCCACTCTATTCCATTCCATTCCTCTCCATTCCACTCGACTGCACTCCATTCCATTTCACCCCACTCCACTCCATTTCCTTCCCCTCCACTCCACTCCATTCAATTCTGCTCTCTTCCGTTACATTCCATTCCACACCACTCCATTCCATTCCTTTCCTCTCCACTCCATTTCATTGAAGTTCACTCCATTCCATTCCACTCCAGTATATTCCATTCCATTCTATTCCAGTCCATTGCACTACACTCCATCCCACTCCACTCCATTCCATTCCAATCCATTCCACTCCATTACATTCCACTCCATTCCATTCCACTCCAATCCATTCCATTCCACTCCACTCCATAGATCTCCACTCCATTCCATTTCACTCCATTCCATTTAACTCCACTCCCCTCCATTACACTCCACTCCATTCCATTCCATTCCAACCCATTCCAATCCACTCCACTCCCGTTCATACCTCTCCACACCATTTCATTCCACTCCAACCCATTCCATTCTACTCCACTACAGTCCATTCCACTCCACTCCATTCCATTCCACTCTATTCCATTCCTTTCCAATCCGTTCGATTCCACTACACTCCATTCCATTCCACTCCATTCCATTGCACTCCACTCCTTTCCACTGCACTGCATTCCATTCCACTCAACTCCTTTCCACTCCACTATACTCCAAAACACTCCATCCCACTCCACTCTATTCCATTCCACTCCATTCCATTCTATTCCACTCTATTCCATTCCATTCCACTCCCTCCACTGCATTTCACTCCACTCCACTGCGTTCCACTTCACTCCATTCCATTCCACTCCATTGCATTCCACTCCACCCCATTCCATTCCACTCCACTCCACTCCACTCCATTTCACTCCAATCCCCTCCGTTCAACTCCACTCAATTGTATTCCACTCCATTCCATTCCACTCCACTCCATTGCATTCCAATCCACTGCATTCCTTTCCATTCCACTCCACTCCGTTCCACTCTCCTCAATTCCACTCCACTCACTTCATTCCACTCTACTCCACTCCACTTCTTTCCATTCCATTCCAATCCATTCCTTTCCATTCCTTTTTTGCACAACATCTCACTCTGTAACAATGGCTGGAGTGCAGTGTCACAATCTCAGCTCACAGTTCTTTTCACCATTCCATTGCATTCCATTCCATACCATTCCATTCCATTCTATTTCACTCCACTTCACTCCACTCCACTCCATTCCATTCCACCCCATTGCATTCCATTCGACTCCATTCCACTCCATCCCACTCCACTCAACTCCACTCAACTCCACTCCACTCCAATGCAATCCATTCCATTCCATTCCATTTCACTCCATTGCGTTCCATTCCTTTCTTTCAACAGGATATCAGTGTGTCACCCAGGCTGGAGTTTAGTGGCACAATTTCAGCTAACATTGGATGTCAACTTTCCATTGCATTGCATTATATTCTATTGCCAGCGATTGCATTTCATTCCAATAAATTACATTTCATTTCATTCCATTCCACTCTTTTCTATTCCATTATATTTCATTCCATTCCATTCCATTGAAACCCATTCCGTTCCACTCTACTCCCCTCCACTGCACTATATTCCATTACATCCGATTCCACTCCACTCCATTCCACTCCTCCAGACTCCACCGCACTCCACTCCTCTCCATTCAACTCCAACCCATTCTATTACGCTCCATTACATGGCACTCCACTGCACCCCACTCCACTTCACTTCATTCCAATCCGTTCCATCCCATTCCATTCCTCTCCACTCCACTCTACTCTACTTCACTCCAGTCCACTCAACACCAGTCCACTCCATTCTATTCCATTCCATTCCACTACATTCCATTCCACTCCTTTCCTTGGAAAGTATCTCCCTCTCTAACACAGCCTGGAGCGCAGTGGCACAATCTTAGCTCACATTCCATTCCACTCCGTTCCATTCTGCTTCACTCCAATCCCCTCCAATCCTCTCCATTCCATTCCTTTCCATTCCATTCCATTCCATTCCATTCCACTCCTTTCCATTCCATTCCATTCCATTCCATTCCACTGAATTTCACTTCACTCCACACCAATGCATTCCATTCCAATCCTCTCTTTTCTTTCGACAGGATCTCCTTCTATCACACAGCTTATAGTGCAGTGGCACAACCTGCACACACATTTTGCCATTCCATTCCATTCCGTTCCATTCTGTTCCATTCTGTTCGATTCCGTTCCATTCCGTTGTGCTCCATACCAGTCCACTAAAATGCATTCCATTACATCTGATTCCACTCCACTCCATTCCATTCCTCTAGACTCCACTGAACTCCACTGCACTCAATACAGCTCCATACCATTCCATTCTGCTCCATTCCACTGCACTCCACCCCACCCCACTCTACTCCACTTCATTCCCTTCCATTGCATTCCATTCCATTCCTCTCCATTCCACTCCATTCCACTTCACTCCACTCCACTCCACTGCAGTCCACTCCATTCCATTCCATTCCATTCTACTGCATTCCATTCCATTCTTTTCTTTCGAGAGTGTCTCACTCTTTCACCCAGCCTGGAGTACAGTGGCACAATCTCAGCTCATATTTCATTATTCCACTCCATTCCCCTCAATTCCACTTCATTTAGCTCCACTCCACTCCACTCCATTCCACTCTATATATTTCCATTCCATTCCACTCTATATATTTCCATTCCATTCCATTCCTCTGAATTCCACTCCGCTCCACTCCATTCCACTCCACTCCATTCCATTCCACTCCACATCTTTCCATTCCACTCCACTCCACTCCATTCCATTCCACGCAACTGAATTCCAATCCACTCCACTCCACTCCACTGCACTCCACTCCATTCCACTACTCTCCACTCCATTCCGCTCCACTCCACTCCATTCCACTCCACTCCACTCCATTCTGCTCCACTCAAATTCATTCCTCTCCACTCTATTCCATTCCACTCCACTCCATTCCATTCCACTCCACTCCATTCCATTCCTTTCCACTCCATTCCATTCCACTCCACCCGATTGCATTCCATTCCACTCCATTCCATTCCACTACACTCCATACCATTCCACTCCATTCCATTCCACTGCACTCCATTCCATTTCATTCCACTCTATTCCACTCCACTAAATTCTACTCGACCCCACCCTCTCCATTCCACTCCACTCCATTCAATTCCACAACACCCATTCCATTCCACTCCACTCCATTCCATTCCACTCCACTTCACTCCACTCCAATCCCTTCCATTGCACTCCACAACATTCCATTCTGTTCCACTCCATTCCATTGCCCACCATTCCACTCCTTTCCTATCCACTCCACTCTACTTCATTCCATTCCATTCCATTCCAGTCCACTACAATCCACTCCACTCCGCTCCAATCAATTCCACTCCCTCTACTCCACTCCATTCCTGTACACGCCACTCCTTTCCATTCAACCCGTTCCATTCCATTCCACTCCACTCCATTCCTTTGCAATCCACTGCATTCCATTACACTCCACTCAATTCCATTGTAATCCACTCCACTAGCCTCCATTCCATCCTACCCTTTCCACTCCACTCCAGTCCATTCCATTGCACTCCAGTCTATTCTTTTCAACTCCACTCCTTTGCACTCCACTCTACTCCACTCCACTCCATTTCAATCCGTTTGACTCCATTCCATTCCATTCCTTTCTCTGACAGGATCACACTCTGATACCCCTCCTGGTGTGCAGTGGCACAATCTCAGCTCACGTTTCATTTCAACATTCCATTCCACTTCACTCCACTCCATTCCACTCAATTCCACTCCACTCCTCTCCAATCCATTGCATACTATTCCATTCCAAACCCTTCCATTCAACACCTTTCTTTCAACAGAATCTCCCTCTGTCACACAGGCTCAAGAGAAGTGTCACAATCTCAGCACACACTTCTTCATTCCATTCCATTACATTCTGTTCCACTCCACTCCACTCCACTCCACACCACACCACTAAATTCCATTTCACTCCACTCCAATCCATTCCATACCGCTCCATTCCATTCCACTCCTTTCCACTCCATTCCATTCCATTCCACTAAACTCCATTCCATTGCCCACCTCTCCACTCCATTCCATTCCACTCCAGTCCATTGAATTCCACTCCATTGCACTGAATTCCACTCCACCGCACTCCACTCCATTCCATTCCACTCTACTGCAATTCATTCCATTCCATTCCACTCCACTCCATTCCATTCCACTTTATTCCATTCCATTCCACTCCATTGCATTCCACTCCACACTATTCCATTCCATATCACTCCATTCCATTCTACTCCACTCCATTCCATTCCACTCCACTCAATTACATTCCACTCCACTCCACTCCATTCCACTGCACTCCATTCCACTGCACTCCATTCCATTCCTCTCCACTCCATTCCATTCCATTCCACTAAATTCCTTTCCAATCCATTCCACTCCATTCCACTCCACTCCACTCCACACCATTCCCTTCCATTCTATTCCATTCCACTCCACTCCACTCCAATCAATTCCACTCCCTCAACTCCACTCCATTCCAGTCCACTCCAGTCCTTTCCATTCCATCCCATTCCATTCAATTACACTGCACTCCATTCCATTCCACTCCACTCCATTCCATTGCACTCCACTAAACTCAACTGCATTCCAATCCTCTCTGTTCCACTCCACTGCAGTCCATTCCATTCCAATCCCCTCTATTCCATTCAACTCCACTCCTTTGCACTCCACTCCACTCCAATTCATTTCATTCCATTCCACTCCCTTCTATTGCATTCCTTTCTTTTGAAAGGATCTCACTCTGTCACCCATCCTGGTGTGCATTGTCACAATCTCAGCTCACTTTTCATTTCACCATTCCATTCCATTCCATTCCATTGCACTCCACTCCAATCCACTCAATTCCATTACACTCCATTCCTTTCCATTCCATTCTTTCCACAGGATCTCACTCTATCACAAAGGCCATACTGCAGTGGCACAAACTCAGCCCACATTTCTTTTCACCATTCTATTGCAACCATTCCATCCCATTCCATTCCATTCTATTTCACTCCACTCCACTCCACTCCACTGCATTACATTCCACTCCATCGCAATCAATTCGACTCCATTCCACTCCACTCCACTCCACTGCATTCCATTCGATTCCATTTCATTCCATTGCATTCCATTCCTTTATTTAAACAAGTTATCACTGTGAGACCTGGGCTGCAGTAGAGTGGCCCAATTTCAGCTCAAATTACATGACAAAGTTTAATTGCATTCTATCTGTTCCATTGCATTCCATTGCATTCCATTCCATTGTATTCCATTCCATTCCAATCCACTACGTTCCACTCCACTCCACTCCACTCTACTCCATTACATCCAATTCTGTTCCACTCCACTCCAACCCACTCCACTCCACTTCATTCGATTGCATTCCATCCCATTGCATTCCTCTCCATTCCACTCCATTTCACTCCCTTCCACTACACTCCAATCCATTATATTCCATTCCATTCCGCATAACATTCCATTGCATGCCATTCCATTCCACGTTACATTCCATTCCATTTCAGATACCATTCCACATTCCATTCCACGTTATATTCCACGTTCCATTCCAAGTTCCACTCCATGTTCCATTCCACGTTCCATTCCACATTCCATTCCACATTCCGTTCCGTTCCATTTCACATTCCATAACTTTCCATTCCATTTCATTCCACATTCCATTCCATTCCATTCCACATTCCTTGGCCTTCCATTCCACATTCCACTGCATTCCATTACACATTCCATTCCATTCCATTCCATTCCATTCCATTCCACATTCCATTCCATTCCATTCCACAATCCATTCCTTTCCATTCCACATTCCATTCCATATTCCTTTCCACATTCCATTCCGTTCCATTCCATTCCACATTGCATTCCACATTCCATTCCACGTTCCATTCCATTCCATTCCACACTCCATCCCACATTCCAATCCATACCATTCCACATTCCATTCCATTCCATTCCACATTCCATTCTACTTTCCATTCCATTGTATTCCACATTCCGTTGCATTCAATTCCACATTCCGTTGCATTCCATTCCACATTCCATTCCATTCCACTCCATTCCATTCCACATTCCATTCCATTCCATTCCACAATCCATTACTTACCATTCCACAATCCATTCCAAATTCCATTCCACATTCCATTCCACATTCCATTTAATTCCATTACATTCCATTCCACAATACATTTCACATTCCAATCCACATTCCATCCCATTCCATTCCACATTCCATTCCAAATTCCAGTCCTTTCCATTCCACTTTCCATTCCACGCTCCATTCCATTCCATTCCACGTTCCATTCCACATTCCATTCCACATTGCATTCCACATTCCATTCCACGTTCCATTCCATTCCATTCCACACTCCATCCCACATTCCAATCCATTCCATTCCACATTAAATTTCTCGTTCCATTACACATTCCATTCCATTCCATTGCCCATTCCATTCCACGTTCCATTCCACATTCCATTCAATTGTATTCCACATTCTATTACACATTCCATTCCACATTGCATTCCATTGCATTTCACATTCATTTCCACATTCCATTACGTTCCATTCCCCGTTCCATTCCACGTTCCATTCCACATTCCATTCCACATTCCAACTCATTCCATTCCAGGTTAAATCCCACGTTCCATTCCACATTCAATTAAACATTCCATTCCAAGTTCCATTCCATTCCATTCCACGTTCCATTCCAGATTCCATTTCACATTCCATTCCACATTCCATTTCACATTCCATACCACGTTCCATTCCACGTTCAATTCCATGTTCCATTCCACGTTCCATTCCATTCATTTCCACGTTTAAATCCACATTCAATTCCTTTCCATTCTATTCCATGGCAATCCATTCCACATTCCATTCCATTGCATTCCATTCCATTCAACTTCACCTTCCATTCCATTCCACATTCCATTCTCTTCCATCGCACTTTCCATACCATTCCATTACATTCCACATTCCATTCCTACCCATTACACATTCCATTCCTTTCCATTCCACGTTCACTTCCATTCCATTCCACATTCCATTCCATTGCATTCCGCATTCAATTCTTATCCATTACACATTCCATTCCTTTCCATTCCACCTTCCATTCCATTCCATTCCACGTTCCATTCCATGTTCCATTCCATTCCATTCCACATTCCATTCCATTTTCCATTCCATGTTCCATTCAACGATCCAATTCACGTTCCATTCCATTCCATTCCACGTTCCATTCCATTCCATTCCAAATTCCATTTCATTCCATTCCACATTCCATTCTACATTCCACTCCATTCCTTTCCTCGTTCCATTCTACATTCCATTCCACATTCCATTCCATTCCATTCCACATTCCATTCCACAATCCATTTCATTCCATTCCACATACCATTCTGTTCCACATTCCGTTCCATTCCATTCCACATTCCATTCAATTCCATCCCATTCCATTCCACATTCCATACACTTCCCATCCAATCCACATTCCATTACTTTCCATTCCACCTTCCATTCCATTCCATTCCAAATTGCATTCCATTCCACCTTCCATTCCATTCCATTCCACTCCACATTCCATACAAATCCCTTCCAATCCACATTCCATTCCTTTCCATTCCACATTCCATTGAATTTCATTCCACATTCCATTCCACTTCATTCCACATCCAGTCCCATCCATTACAGATTCCATTCCATTCCCTTCCACATTCCATTCCACTTTCCAATCCAAGCTCCATTCCATTCCATTCCATATTCCATTCCAGAATTCATTCCATTCCGATCCACATTCCATACCACTCCATTCAATTCTGTTCCGTATTCCTTTCCATTCTATTCCAGATTGTATTCCACATTCCATTACATTCGATGCCACATTCCTTTCCATTCCATTCCACATTCCATTCCATTCCAATCCACATTCTATTCCACTTCATTCCACGTTCAATTTCATTCCACATTCCATTCCATTCCATTCCACATTCCATTCCACATTACCTTCCTTTCCATTCCACATTCCATTCCATTCCATTCCATACAATTCCACATTCCATTCCACTTTACATTCCATTCCATTACACATTCCATTCCAGGTTCCATTCCGCATTCCATTCCACGTTCCATTCAACCTTCCATTTGACGTTCCTTTCAATTCCATTCCATTCCACGTTCCACTCCTTTTCATTACACGTTCCATTTCATTCCATTCCACATTCCACTTCACATTCCATTCCACATAGAATTTCGCATTCCATTCCATTCCATTCCATTCCACATTCCATTGCATTCCAATCCATATTCCATTCCATTCCATTCCATTCCACATTCCATTACATTCCATTCTACATTCCATTCCATTCCACATTCCATACCATTCCATTCCATTCCACATTCCATACCATTCCATTACATTCCACATTACATTCCACATTCCTTTCCCATCCATTCCACATTCCATTCCATTCCATTAGTTTCCATTCCACGTTCCATTCCAAGTTCCATTCCACGTTCCATTCCATGTTCCATTCTTTTCCATTCCACATTCCATTCCACATTCCATTCCACATTACAATCGGTTCAATTCCACATTGCATTGCACATTCCATTACACATTCCTTTCCATTCCATTCCACATTCCATTCCATATTCCATTCCACATTCCATTCCATTGCATTACACAGTCCATTCCACATTCCTTTCCCATCCATTCCACATTCCATTCCATTCCGTTAGTTTCCATTCCACGTTCCATTCCAAGTTCCATTCCACGTTCCATTCCATGTTCCATTCCTTTCCATTACACATTCCATTCCACATTTCATTCCACGTTACAATCCGTTCCATTCCACATTGCATTCCACATTCCATTCCACATTCCTTTCCATTCCATTCCACATTCCATTCCATTGCATTACACATTACATTCCACATTCCATTCCATTGCATTCCACATTCCATTCCGCCTTCAGTTCCATTCTATTCCTCATTCCATTCCATTCCATTCCACGTTCCATTCCAATTCATTGCATTCCACATTTCATTCCATTCCATTCCGCATTCCATTCAATTGCATTCCTTTCCAAGTTCCGTTCCATTCCATTCTACATTCCATTACATTCTATTCCATTCCTTTCCACATACCACAGCATTTCAACCCATTCCACATTTCATTACTTTCCGTTCCACATTCCATTCCATTCCCCTTTCCATTCCATTGCATTCCACATTCCATTCCACATCCCATTCCATTCCATTCTACTTTCCATTAGAGTTTCCATTCCCCGTTCCATTCCACATTCCATTCTACATTCCTTTCCACATTCTATTACCTATTTCATTCCATTCCATTTCACATTCCATACCATTCCATTACATTCTATTCCACATTCCATTCCATTACATTCCACATTCCATTCCAAATTCCATTCCATTCTATTTCATATTCCATTCCATTCCATTCCATTTCATTCCACATTGCATTCCATTCTATTCCATGTTCCATTCCACGTGCCATTCCACATTCAATTCTACATTCCATTCCACATTCCATTACACGTTCCGTTCCATTCCATTCCACTTTCCATTCTATTCCATTCCACGTTGCATTCCACTTTCAATTCCAAATTATATTCACCATTCCATTCCACGTTCCATTCCATTACATTCAACGTTTCATTCCAATTTCCATTCCATTGCATTTCACATTCCATTCCACATTCCATTCTATATTCCATTCCACTTTCCATTCCAAATTCCATTCCACATACTATTCCCTGTTCCATTCCACGTTCCATTCCATTCCATTCCACCTTCCATTCCAAATTCCATTCCACGTTCCATTAATTTCCATTCCACATTCCATTCCACAATCCATTCCATTCCATTCCACTTTCCATTCAATTCCATACCACAATTCATTCCACATTCCAGTCCATTCCATACCACATTCCATTCCATTAAACATTCCATTGCACATTCCATTCCTTTCCATTCCACATTTCATTACAAATTCCATTCCACATTCCATTCCACATTCCATTCCATTACATTCCACATTCCGTTCCACATTCCATTCCACATACCATTCCATTCCATTCCACATTTTGCTCCACTTTCCATTCCACATTCCATTCCATTCCATTCCACATTCCATTCCACGTTCCATTCCATTCCTTTTCACGTTCGATTCCACGTTCCGTTTCACATTCCATTCCACATTCCATTATGTCAAATTCCACATTCCATTCCACATTCCATTCCACATTACATTCCATTCTGTTCCTCTTTCCATTCCACAGTCCATTCTACTCCATTCCACATTCCATTCCACATTCCATTTCATTCCATTCCACATTCCTTCCACTTTACATTCCATGTCCCATTCCACGTTCCATTACACGTTCCATTCCATTGCATTCCATGTTCCATTCCATTCCATTCCACGTTCCTTTTCATTCCGTTTCACAATCCATTCCACATTCGATTTCACATTCCATTCCACATTCCATTTCATATTCTTTCCATTCCATTGCATTCCACTCCACATTCCATTGCATTCCAATCCACATTCCACTCAATTCCATTCCACATTCCATTCCATATTCCATTCCTTCCATTCCACATTCCATACGATTCCATTCCATTCCAAATTCCATACCATTCCATTCCATTCCACATTCCATTATTTCCCCTCCGCATTACAATCCATTCCATTCCACATTCCATTGCATTCCATTCCATTCCACATTTCATTCCACATTGCATTACCTTCCATTCCACATTCCATTCCTTTCCATTAGATTCCATTCCACGTTCCATTCCACTTTCATTCCACGTTCTTTCCACGTTCCATTCCAGGTTGCATTGCATTCCATTACACATTCCATTCCACATTCCATTCCACGTTACATTCCATTCCATTCCACATTGCATTCCACACTCCATTCCATATTCCATTCCATTCCATTACACTTTCCATTCAATATTTAATTACACATTCCATTCCACTGCATTCCACATTTCATTCCACATTCCATTCCATTGCATTTCACATTCCATTCCATATTCCATGCCATTGTATTCCACATTCCATTCCATTCCATTCCACGTCCCATTCTATTCTATTGCATACCACGTTCCATTCCTTTCCATTGCCTTCCACATTTCATACCTTTCCGTTCTGCATTCCTTTCCATTCCTTTCCATTCAACATTAAATTCCATCACCTTCCTTTCCATATTCCATTTCATTCTATTCCACCTTCCATTCCATTCCATTCCAAGTTCCATTCCATTCCATTCCACATTCCATTCCATTACATTTCATTCCTTTCCAAATTCCATAGCACTCCATTACATTCCAGATTTCATTACTTTCCGTTCAGCATTCCATTCCATTCCATTCCCCATTCCATTCCATTGCATTCCACATTCCATTCCACATTCCATTCCATTCCATTCAACACTCCATTCCACGTTCAATTCCATGTTCCATTCCACGTTCAATTGTACGTTCCATTCCACATTCCATTACATATTCCTTTCCATTCCTTTTCACATTCCATACCATTCCATTACATTCTACTCCACATTTCATTCCATTCCATTGCACATTCCAATCCAAATTCCATTCCATTCCTTTCCACATTCCATTCCACATTCCAATACGTTCTATTCCACATTCAATTCCATTCCCTTCCACGTGCCATTCCACGTTCCATTCCGCATTCCATTCCACATTCCATTCCACGTTACATTCCATTCCATTGCACTTTCCATTCTATTCCATTCCTCGTTGCATTCCACTTTCCATTCCACATTCCTTTCCTCATTCCATTCCACATTCCATTCCATTACATTCCACGTTTTATTCCACGGTCCATTCCACTGCATTCCACTTTCCATTCAACACTCCATTCTACATTACATTCCACCATGTATTCCACATTCCATTCCACATTCCATTCCACCCTCCATTCCATGTTCCGTTCCATTGATTCCACGTTCCATTCCACATTCCATTCCAAATTCCATTGCATTACATTCCACATTCCCTTCCACATTCCGTTCCATTCCAAGCCCCATTCCATTCCATATTTCATTCCATTCCATACCACATTCCATTCCATTCCATTCCACATTCCATTCCACATTACACTCCACATTTCATTCCTTTCCATTCCACATTCCATTTCAAATTCCATTCCACATTCCTTTCCACATTCCATTCCTTTCTATTCCACATTCTGTTCCACATTCCTTTCCACATTCCATTCCATTCCATTCCACATGCCAATACACATTCCCTTGAACATTCCATTCCATTCCATTCCACATTCCATTTCACAATCCATTCCATTCCATTCCACATACCTTTCCATTCCATTCCACATTCCATTCCATATTCCTTTCCATCCCATTCCACATTCCATTCCACGTTTCATTCCACGTTCCATAAAATTCCTTTGAAATACTTTCCACGTTCCATTCCACATGGCTTTCCAAGTTGTATTTCACATTCGAGTCCATTCCTTTCCATGCTTCATTGCACATTCCATTCCATTCCATTCCATGTTCCATTCCACAATCCATTCCATTCCATTCCACATTCCTTTCTATTCCACTGCACATTTCATTCCTTTCCATTCCACATTACATTCCACATTCCATTCCATATTCCATTCCACTTTCCTTTCCACATTCCATTCCATTCCATTCCACTTTCCATTCCACGTTTCATTCCACATTCCATTCCCCATTCCATTCCCCATTCCATTCTATTCCATTCCACATTCCATTCCATTCCATTCCACATTCCATTCCACATTTCATACAATTCCATTCAACGTTCCATTCCATACCATCCCACATTCCATTCCTTTCCATTCCACGTTCCATTCCACTTTCCATTCCTCGTTCCATTCCACATTACACTCCACGTTCCATTGTATTCCATAACATTCCACATTCCATTCCATATTCCATTCCATTCCATTCCATTACACATTTCATTCCACATTCCATTCCATTCCATTCCAGGTTCCATTCCATTACATTCCATGTTACATTCCACATTACTTTCCTTTCCATTCCACATTCATTCCATTGAATTCCATTCCATTAAACATTCCATTCCATTCCATTTCCCATTCCATTCAACTTGCCACTCAATGCCATAACACGTTCCATTCAAATCTATTCCACTTTCCATTAAACTTTCCATTCCACTTTCCTTTCCACGTTCAATTCCACGATCCATTCCATTCCATTCCACATCCCATTCCACTTCCCATTCTTTTCCATTCCACAATCCATTCCATTCAATTTCACATTCCATTGCACTCCATTCCACATTGCATTCGCTTCCATTCCATTCCACATTCCATTCCATTCCATTCCAATTTCCATTCCACCTTCCATTCCACGTTCAATACCAGTCCATTACACATTCCGTTCCACTTTCAAGACCATTCCATTCCACATTCCATTCCACATTCCATTCCATATTCCATTCCATTCCATTCCATTCCACATTCCAGTCCATTCCATTCCACATTCCATTCCACATTCCATTCTATTCCATTCCGAATTGCATTCTATTCCATTCCACATTCCATTCCACATTCCTTTCAATTCCATTCCACATTCCATTCCACATTTCTTTCCATTCCATTCAGCATTCCATTCCATACCATTCCTCGTTCAATTCCACTTTCCATTCCTCGTTCCATTCCACATTACAATGCACATTCCATTGCATTCCATAACATTCCACATTCCATTCCACATTTCATTCCATTCCATTCCACATTCCATTCCATTCCATTGAATTCCAAATTCCATTCCATTCCACGTTCCATTCCATGTTCCACTCCACGTTCCATTCCGCAATCCATTCCATTCCATTCTACATTCCATTCCACTTTCCGTTCCATTCCATTCCACGTTCAACTCCATTCCATTGCATTCCAGTCCACACTCGATTCTATTCCATTCCATTCCAAATTCCATTCCACATTTCATTCCATTCCATTACACATTACATTCCACATTCCTTTCTTTTCCATTCCAAATTCCACTCCATTCCTTTCCACATTCCATTCCATAGCATTCCACATTCCATTCTACATTCCATTCCATTCCGTTCCACATTCTATTCCATTCCATTCCTTTCCACATTCCATTCTAATACATTCCACGTTCCATTCTACATTCCTTTCCACATTGCATTTCATTCCATTCCACGTTTCATTCCATTACATTCCTAGTTTCATTCCATTCCAGTTTCCATTCCATTCCATTCCACGTTCCACTCTACATTCCATTCCATTCCACTCCACGTTCTGCTCCATTCCATTCCACGTTCCATTAAACATTCCATTCCATTCCATTCCACTTTCTATTCCGTATTTCATTCCATTAAATTCCACATTCCATTACATTCCATTCCCTTCCATTCCACATTACATTCCACTCCTTTGCATTCTATTCCACTTTCTATTCCGTTATATTCCACATTACATTCAATTCCATTCTCTTCCACTCCAAATTCCATTCCATTATCTTCCACATTCCATTCCACTCCATTTCACATTCCATTCCACATTCCAATCCATTCCATTCAACTTTCCATTCCACATTCCATTGCATTCCATTGCAACTTCCATTCCAAATTCCATTCGATTCCATTCCACATTCCATTCGATTCCATTCCATTCCATTCCACATTCGATTCAACATTCCATTCCGTTTCATTCCACTTTACATTCAATTCGATTCCATTCCATTCCACGTTCCATTCCACATTGCATTCCATTCCATTCCACATTCGTTTCCACATTCCATTCCATTCCATTCCACATTCCATTATATTCAATTCCATTCCACTCCACGTTCCGTTCCACATTCCATTCCTTTCTATTCCATATTCAATTCCGAATTCCATTGCATTCCATTCCACTTTCCATTCCACATTCCATTCAACATTCCATTCCATTTCATTCAACATTCCTTTATACCTTCCATTCCACAATCCATTCCATGCCATTCCACTACACATTCCCTTCCATACTTTATCGCGTTCCATTCCACCTGACTTTCCACATTCCATTCCATTCCATTCCACTTTCCTTTCCACATTCCATTCCATTCCTTGCTCATACCATTCCACATTCCATTCCTCCTTCTATTCCACATTCCCTTCCACTCCATTCCATTCCACATTCAATTCCACATTCCATTCCACGTTCCATTCCACATTCCATTCCATTCTATTCCACATTGCATTCCACATTCCATTCCACATTTCATTCCATTACATTCCACATTCCATTCCACATTCCATTCCATTGCATTCCACATTCCATTGCACTTTCCATTCCACGTTCCATTCCATTCCATTCCATACTCCATTCCACATTCCATGGTATGTTCCATTCTACTTGGCATTCCACAATCCATTCCACTCCATTCCACTTTCCATTCCATTCGATTCCATATTACATTCCATTCCATTCCACGTTCCATTCCTCGTTCCATTCCAAGTTCCATTCCATTCCATTCCACGTTCCATTCTTTTCCATTCCACTTTCAATTTCACTGCATTCCACATGTCGTTCTACATTCCATTTCACATTCCATACCACATTCCATTTCACATTTCATTCCGCTCCTTTGCATTCCATTCCACATTCCGCAGTCCATTCCACTTTCCCTTCCACATTCCATTCCATTCCATTCCACATTCCTTTGCACATTCGAGGCCATTCCATTCCACATTCCATACCACATTCCATTCCATACCATTCCAAGCTCTTTTCCACCTAACATTCCACTTTCCGTTCGTCATTCCGTTTCATATTCAACTCCACATTCCATTCCATATACCATTCCATTCCATTGCACATTCCATTCCACATTCCCTTCCTTATTCCCTTCCACATTCCATTCGATTCCATTCCACAATCCATTCAAAATTTCATTGCTTTCCATTTCACATTCCATTCCACATTCCATTCCACATGCCCTTCCACATTCCATTCCATTCCATTCCACATTCCCTTGCACGTTCCATTCCACGTTCCATTACATTCCATTCCACATTCCAATCCACATCCCATATCACATTCCATTCCACATCCCATACCACATTCCCTTCCACATTACATTCCATTCCATTCCACATTCCATACCACATTCCAATACATTCCACGTTCCATTCCATTCCATTCCATATTCCATTCCATATTCCATTCCACGTTTCATTCCATTCCATTCCACCTTCCATTCTACTTTCCATTAGACGTTCCATTCCTTTCCATTCCACTTTCCATTCTACATTCTATTAGAGGTTCCATTCCGAGTTACATTCCACGTTCCATTTCATTCCATTCCACATTACATTCCACGTTCCATTCGATTCGATTCAACATTCCATTCCTTTCCATTCCAAGTTCCATTCCACGTTCCATGCTGCATTCCAATCCAAGTTCCATTCCTCGTTCCATTCCATTCAATTCCTCTTTCCATTCCAAGTTCCATTGCATTCCACTCCACGTTCCATTCCATTCCATTCCACGTTGCATTTCATTCCATTCCACTTTCCATTCCACATTCCATTTCACATTCCATTCCACCTTCCATTCCATTCCATTCCACTCCATTTCTCATTCCATTCACATCCATTCCACTTTCCATTCCAATCTATTCCATATTCCATTCCACATTCCATTCCATATTCCATTCTATATTCTATTCCACATTCCATTCCACATTACTTTCCATTACATTGCACATTCCATTGTCTTACATTCCACATTTGTTTCCATTCATTCCACATTCCATTCCACATTCTATTAGTTTCCATTCCAAATTCCATTCCCTTCCATTCCACATTTCATTCCACATTCCATTCCATTCAGTTCCACATTCCATTGCATTCCATTCCACAGTCCATTACATTCCACATTCCATTCCTTTCCATTCAATTCCAAATTCCATTCTATTCCTTTCCACATTCCATTCCTTTCCATTCCACATTTCATTCAATTCTACATTCAATTCCATTTCAATTTCATTTCCTCAATCCATTCCACATTCCATTCAACATTCCATTCAACATTCCATTCAATTCCATTCCTCGTTCCATTCTACATTCCATTCCGTTCCATTACCCATTCTGTTCCACATTGCATTCCATATTCCATTCCTTTCCATTCCTCGTCCCATTCCACAATCCATTCCATGTTCCATTAAACATTCCATTCCATTCCATTTCACGTTCCATTCCACAATCAATTCCATTTGATTCCACATTCGGTTCCATTTCCTTTCGCTTTCCATTGCACATTCCGTTCCATTCCATTCGACTCTACATTCCATTCCCTTCCATTCCACATTCCACTCCATGTTCCACTCCACGTTCCAATCCTCGTTCCATTCCGTGTTCTATTCCATCCCATTCCACATTCCATTTAATTCCATTACACACTCCATTCAATTTCCATTCCACGTTCCATTCCACGTTCCATTCCACGTTCCATTCCTTTACATTCCACGTTCCATTCCATTTTCCATTCCATGTTACATTCCAGATTCCATTCCACATTGCATTACACATTCCATTCCATTCCATTCCACATTCCATTGCAAATTCCATTCCACATTCCATTCAACATTCCATTGCATTCCATTCCACATTCCATTCCATTAAACATTCCATTCCATTCCATTAATCATTCCATTCCACATTCCATTCCGTCCACACCACATTCCATTCCACGTTCCATTCCATTCCATTCCCCTTTCCATACCATGTCCTTTTCCACGTTCCATTCCACATTCCATTCCACATTCCATTCCATTTCTTTCCAGATTCCATTCCATTCCATTCCATTCCACAGTACTTTCCATTGCATTCCACTTTCAATTCCATTCCATTCCAAATTCCATTCAATTCCACTTCACGTTGCATTCCATTCCATTGCACATTCCATTCAATTCCATTCCACATTAAATTTCAAATTCCTTTCCATTCCATTCCACGTTCCAATCTATTCCATTCCAAGTTCCATTCCACATACCATTCTATTCCATTCCACTTTCTATTCCATTCCATTCCATTCCACGTTCCTTTCCACGTTCCATTCCACGTTCCATTCCATTCCATTTCACATACCATTCCATATTCAATTCCATTACATTACACATTCCTTTCCATTCCTTTCCATATTCCATTCCAGATTCCATTCCATTCCATTCCACATTGCATCCCATTCCATTCCCTTCCATTGCACATTCCATACCCCTCCAATCCACATTCCATTCCATTCCATTCTTCATTCCATTCCACATTCAATTCCACGTTTTCTTCCACTATTCATTCCAATTTCCATTCCACTTTCTATTATAAGTTCCATTCCACGTTCCATTCCAAATTTCATTCCATTTCATTTCAAATTCATTCCATTTCATTCCATTCCACATTTCATTATATTCCATTCCATTCGTCATTCCATTCCATTGCATTCCATTCCACATTCCAATCCATTCCACATTCCACTATTTTCCATTCCACATTCCATTCAATTCCATTCCACATTCCTTTCCGTTCCACCTTCCATTCTACATTCCGTTCCGCATTAAATTTAATTCTATTCCATTCCATTCCATTCCATTCCACATTCCATTGCATTCCATTCCACATTACCTTCCATTCCATTCCATTTTCCATTCCCTTCCATTTCACATTCCGTTCTACATTCCATTCCACGTTTCATTCCACTCCATTCTACCTTTCATTCCATACCGCATTCCATTCCATTCCATTCCACGTTCCACTCCACGTTCCACTCCACGTTCCATTCAACGTTCCATTCCATGTTCAATTCCATTACATTCCACGTTCCATTCCACATTCCATTCCATTCCGTTCCTCATTCCTTTCCACAATCCATTCCACATTCAATTCCATTCAATTCCACATTCCATTTTATTACATTCCACATTCCATTGCATTCTGTTCCATTCCACTCGTCATTCCATTACACATTCCATTCCATTCCATTCTACTTTCCATTCCGTTCCATTCCATTCCATTCCACATTCTATTGCATTCAACATTCCATTACACATTCCATTTTTTTCCATTCCACATTCCATTCCACATTCCATTCCATTGTATTCCACATTCCATTCCACTTTCCATTCCATTCCATTCCACATTCCATTCCACATTCCATTCCATTCCACCCCTCATTGCCTTCCACATTCTATTCCATTCCATTGCACATTCCATAACATTCCATTCCTCATTCCATTCCATTTCATTTGGCATTCCTTCCAGTCCTTTCCACATTCCATTCCACTTTCCATTCTACTCCTTTCCACATTCCATTCCAATTTCCGTTCCATTCCATTCCACATTCAATTCCATTCCATTCCACATTCCATTCCATTCCATTCCATTCCCTTTTACATTCCATTCTTTCGGCATTCCTTTCCATTCCATTCCACATTGCATTCCAATCCTTTCCACATTCTTTCCCTTCCATTCCATTCCACAATCCACTCCACATTCCATTCCATTCCACTTTTCATTCCACTTTCCATTCCACATTCCTTTCCATTCCATGTTCCAGTCCACTTTCCTTTCCACGTTGCATTCCTCATTCCATTCCAATCCATTCCACATTACATTGCCCATTCCATTCCATTCCAATAAACATTCCATTCCATTCCATTCCGTTAAACATTCCATTCCATTCCATGTATTCCATATTCCATTCCATTCCTTTCCATATTCCATTCCATTCCATTTTACATTCCATTCCATTCCATTCCACATGCCATTCCACTCCATTTCACATTCCATTATATTCCTTTACATTCCTTACCAAATTCTCTTCCCATTCCATTCCACATTCCTTTCCACGTTGCATTCAACGTTCCATTCCACTTTCCATTCCACGTTCCATTCCATATTTCATTTCATTCCATTTCATATTCCATTCCACATTCAATTCCATTCCATTCCACATTCCATTCCACTTTCCATTCAATTCCATTCCACATTCGATTCCATTCCATTCCATTCTACATTCCATTTTATTCCATTCTACTTTCTATTCCATTCCATTCCAATTTCCATTCCATTTGATTCCACATTCCATTCCATTCCGTTCCAGTTTCCTTTCCACATTCCATTACTTTCCATTCCACATTCCATAGCACTTTGCATTCCATTCCATTGCATTCCACATTCCATTGCATTCCATTCCACATTCCATTCCACAATCCATTCCACATTCCATTCCATTCCACTCCATTTCATTCTACATTCCATTCCACAGTCCATTCCACATTCTTTTCATTCCATTCCATTCCACAATCCATTCCACATTCCATTCCATTCCACTTTTCATTCCACTTTCCATTCCACATTCCTTTCCATTCCACGTTCCAGTCCACTTTCCTTTCCACGTTGCATTCCTCATTCCATTCCATTCCATTCCACATTACATTGCCCATTCCATTCCATTCCTTTAAACATTCCATTCCATTCCCTGTATTCCATATTCCATTCCATTCCTTTCATATTCCATTCCATACCATTTTACATTCCATTCCATTCCATTCCACATGCCATTCCACTCCATTTCACATTCCATTATATTCCTTTACGTTCCTTACCAAATTCCCTTCCCATTCCATTCAACTTTCCTTTCCACATTCCATTCAACTTTCCATTCCACTTTCCATTCCACGTTCCATTCCACATTTCATTTCATTCCATTTCATATTCCATTCCACATTCCATTCCATTCCATTCCACATTCCAGTCCACTCTCCATTCAATTCCATTCCACATTCCATTCCATTCCATTCCATTCTACATTCCATTTTATTCCATTCTACTTTCTATTCCATTCCATTCCACATTCCATTCCATTTGATTCCACATTCCACTCCATTCCGTTCCACTTTCCTTTCCACATTCCATTACGTTCCAGTACACATTCCATACCACATTGCATTCCATTCCATTGCATTCCACATTCCATTGCATTCCATTCCACATTCCATTCCACAATCCATTCCACATTCCATTCCATTCCACTCCATTCCATTCTACATTCCATTCCACAGTCCATTCCATTCCACATTCCATTCCACAATCCATTCCATTCCATTCGTCTTTCCATTCCACATTCCATTCCACCTTCCGTTCCATACCATTCCAGTGTCCATTCAATTCATTTCCACATTCTATTCAATTCCTTTACACATTCTATTTCATTCCATTTCATTCCATTCTACATACCATTCCATTCCTTTCGGCATTCCATTCCTTTCCATTCCACCTTCCATTCCATTCTATTCCATTTCATATTCCTTTCCATTCCATTCCAAATTCCATTCCATTCCATTCCACATTCCATTCCATTCTTTTGCAGGTTCCATTCCACATTCCATTCCATTCAATTCCAGTTTCCATTCCACATTCTATTCCACATTTCTTTCTATTCCATTCCACATTACATTCCATTCCATTCCACATTCCATTCCACATTCCCATTCAACATTCCATTCCACATCCCATTCCATTGCATTCCACATCGCATTCCACATTCCATTCCATTCCACATTCCATTCCATTCTACATTTCATGCCATTCCACTACATTCCATTCCACATACGATTCCATTCTATTCCACTCCATTCCATTCCACATTTCATTCCATTCCACTCCATTCCATTCCGTTTTCCATTCCACATTCCATTCCATTCCATTCCACATTCCATTCCACATTATATACCTTTGCATTCCACATTCCATTCCATTCCACATTTCATTCCATTCCACTCCATTCCATTCCGTTTTCCATTCCACATTCCATTCCATTCCATTCCACATTCCATTCCACATTATATACCTTTGCATTCCACATTCCATTCCACATTCCTTTCCATTCCACATTCCATTCCATTCAATTTCATATTCCATTACTTTCCAGATTCTATTCTATTCCTTTCCATCCCACTTTCCATTCCACATTCTATTACACATTCCATTCCATACCACGTTACATTCCACATTCTATTCTGCATTCCATTTCACTTTCCATTCCACATTCCATATCATATTCCTTTCCATTCCAATACACATTCCATTGCACATTCCATTCTAGCCCATTCCATATTGTGTTCCATTCCATTTCACATTCAACTTCGCATTCCATTCCATTCCATGCTACATTCCATTTCACATTGCATTCCATTCCATTCCACCTTCCATTCCATTCCATTCCACATTGCTTTCCACGTCGCATTGCTTTCCATTCCACATTACATTCCA
The DNA here is from genome assembly GCF_028885655.2 of Pongo abelii. Taxonomy (NCBI): domain Eukaryota; kingdom Metazoa; phylum Chordata; class Mammalia; order Primates; family Hominidae; genus Pongo; species Pongo abelii. The sequence continues at coordinate 17,641,694 of NC_071997.2, read as the reverse complement.
CATTCCAATACACTTTCCCTTCCTCATTCCATTCCATTCCGTTCCTCATTCCATTCCATTCCTTTCCACATTCTACTCCACTGCATTCCATATTTCATTCCCTTCCATTAAATTCCAAATTCCATTCCATTCCCTTCCATTAAAAAATCAATTCCTTTCCACATTCCATTCAATTCCATTCCACATTCCACTCCACATTCCATTCTAATCCGTTCCACATTCCATTCCATTCCAGTTCTCATTCCATTCCATTCCAATCCACATTGCATTACATTCCATTCCATATTCCATTACACATTCCTTTGCATTCCACATTCCCTTCCATTCCATTACATACTACATTCCACTCCATTCCACATTGCATTCCATTCCATTCCATATTCCATTCCTCATTCCATTGCATTCCATTCCACATGCCATACCATATTCCATTCCATTCCATTACACATTCCATTCCACATTCCATTCCAGCCCATTCCATATTGCATTCCATTCCATTCCACATTCCATTTCACATTTCATTCCTTTCCATTATACATTCCATTCCACATTGCATTCCATTCCGTTCCACATTCCATTCCATTCCATTCCACATTCCATTCCATTCCATTCCATTCCACATTCCATTCCATCCTACATTCCATTCCACATCGCATTCCTTTTCCTTCCACATTCCATTCCATTCCATTCCACATTCCTTTGTATATCGCATTCCTTTCCATTATACATTCCATTCCACATTCCATTACAGTATCCTTTCCTCATTCCATTCCTTTCCATTATACATTCCACTCCATTCCATTCCACATTCCATTCCATTTCATTCCACATTCCATTCCACATTTCATTCCATTCGACATTCCATTCCATCCTCTTCCCATTCTATTCAATTCCTGTTAACATTCCATTCCATTCCTTTCCATATTCCATTCCATTCCATTGCACTTTCCATTCCATTCCATTCCTCATTCCATTCCACATTCCATTCCCTTCCATTCCATTCCAAATTCCATTCCATTCCATTCCATTCTAAATTCCTTTCCATTCCAATTTCTAATCCATTCCATTCTACATTCCATTCCACATTGCTATCCATTCCATTCCAAATCCCATTGCATTCCATTGCACAATCAATTCCATTCCACATTGTATTCCATTCCGTTCCACATTCCATTACATACCACTTTCCATTCCACATTCCATTCCATGTTCCATTCTACATTCCGTTCCATTCTATTCCACATACCATTACACATTCCATTCATTTCTATTCCACATTCCATTCCACGATCCATTCCACATTGCAATACATTCCATTCCACATACCATTCCATTCCACATACCATTCCATTCCACTCCAGGTTCCATTCCATTCCACATTACACTCCACATTCCGTTCAATTCCATTCCACATTCCAATCCATTCTATTCCACATTCCATACTACTTTCCATTCCATTCCTTTCCACATTCCATTCCACATTCCTTTCCATTCCACATTCTTTCCATTCCATTCCACATTCCATATTCCATTCCGTTCCTCACCACATTCCATTCCATTCCATTCCACCTTCCATTCCACATTCCATTCCATTCCATTCCACATTCCATTCCACATCATATTCCATTCTATTCCAAATTCTATTCCACTTTCCATTTCACATTCCATTCCACATTCCATTCCATTCCATTCCGTTCCACATTGCATTCCATTACAGTTAACATTCCATTACATTCCATTCAACCTTCCATTCTACATTCCATTCCATTCCATTCCAATCTATATTCCATTCCATTCCATTCCGAATTCCATTCCACAATATATTTCACTTTCCTTTCCATATTCCATTCCACTCTCTATTCCACTTTCCACTCCACGTACCATTCCATTCCATTCCACATTCCTTTCCATTCCATTCCACATTCCATTCCATTCCATTCCACATTCCATTCCACATTCCATTTAATATTCCATTCCATATTCCTTTCTATTCCATACCAGATTCCATTCCTTTCCATTCCACATTAAATTCCAAATCCATTCCACGTTCCTTTCCACATTCCATTCCTTTCCACTCCTTCCCACATTCCAATACATTCCACTTTCCATTCCATTACATTCCACTTTCCATTCCTCATTCCATTCCGTTCCATTCCACATTCCATTACACGTTCCATTCCATTCCACGTTCTCTTCCATTCCATCCCAAATTCCCTTCCATTCCATCCCACATTCCCTTCCATTCCATTCCACATTCCTTTTCTTTCCATTCCAGTCTGCATTCCATTTTATTCCATATTCCATTGCATTCCATTCCACATTCCATTCCTTTCCACATTCCTTTCCATTACATTAAACGTTCCATTACACATTATATTATTCATTCCATTGCATTCCATTCCACATTCCATTCCATACCATTACACAATCCTTTACATTTCGTTCCACTTTCCATTCCATTCCACGTTCCATTCCATGCCACGTACCACTGCACATTCCATTCCACTTTCTGTTCCACATTCCATTCCACATTCCTTTCCATTCCATTCCACCTTCCATTCCACTGCAAATTCCATTCCACATTCCATTCGATTCAATTAAACATTCCATTCCATTCCATTCCACATTCCATTCGACATTCCATTCCACATTCCATTCCATTCCATTCCACATTCCATTCCATTCCTCCATTCCACACTCCACTCCATTCCTCGATTCCACCTTCCTTTCCATTCCATTCACATTACATTCCACATTCCATTTGATTCCATTCCTTATTCCATTCCACATTCTATTTTATTCCACACTCTATTCCATTCCATTCCATTCATTTCCACAATCCATTCCACTGCATTCCACGTTCAATTAAACATTCCCATCCATTCCATTCCACATTCCATTCCATGCCTCATTCTATTCCAAATTACATTCGATTCCATTTGACATTCCATTCCACATCGCATACCATTCAATTCCTCTTTCAATTCCACATTCCATTCCATTCAGTTCCACACTGCATTTCATATTCCATTTCAAATTCCATTCCACATTCCATTCCATTCCATTGCATTCCACATTCCATTCCATTCTTTCCACAGTCAATTCCAATACATTCAAGATTCTATGCCCTTCCATTCCAATCCACATTCCATTCCATTCCATTTCACATTCCATTCCATTCACATTCCATTCCACATTGCATTCCGTTCCATTCCATATTCCATTCCATTCCATTGCACATACCATTCCATTCCATTCCGTATTTCATTCCCTTCCATTCCATTCCACATACCATTCCATTCCTTTCCATATTCCATTACATTCTATTCCACATTCCATTCCATTCCATTCCATTCCATTCCATTCCTATTTCCATTGCTTTCCTTTCCAAATTCCATTCCATTCCATTCCAAATTACATTCCATTCTATTCCACATTCCATTCCATTCCATTCCACATCCCAGTACATTACATTCCACCTTCCTTTCTATTCCATTCCGTGTTCCATTCCACATTCAATTCCACATTCCATTCCTTTCCATTCCACATTCCATTCCTTTCCACTCCACGTTCCTTTCCATTCCATTCCACATTCCGTTTCATTGCATTCCATTCCGTTCCACATTCCATAGCATACCACGTTCCATTCCACATTCCATTCCACATTACATTCCATGCTCCATTCTACATTCCATTCCATTCCATTACACATACCATTCAACATTCCATTCAATTCCATTCCATATTCCATTCCACATTCCAATCCATTCCATTCCTCACCCCATTCCATTCTACTCCACATTCCATTCCGTTCCATATTCCATTCCACATTCCATTCCATTCCACACTCCATTCCATTCTGTTCCATATTTCATTCCACTTTCCATTCCTTTCCATTCCAATTTCCATTCCACATTCTTTCCATTGATTCCACATTCCATATTCCGTTCAATTTCGTTCCACATTCCATTCCATTCCATTCCACACACCATTCTCTTATATTCCACCTTCCATTCCACTTTCCATTCCATTCCATTCCTCATTCCATTCCATTCCATTCCATTCTAATTTTCATTCCATTCCATTCCACATTCCATTCCATTCCATTCCACATTGCATTTCATTCCTTTCCATTCCATTCTACGTTGCATTCCACGTTCGATTCCATCCCATTCCACATTCCTTTCCACATTCCTTTCCATTCCATTCTACTTTCCATTCCACGTTCCATTCCATTCCATTGCACATTCCATTCCACATTCCATTGCATTCTATTCCATTCCATATTCCTTTCCATTCCATTGAATGGAATGTGGAAAAGAATTTGAAATGAAATTGAATCCATTCCACATTGGATTACATTCCATATTCCATTCCATTCCATTCCACATTCCATTCTATTCCATTCCTCATTAAATACCACTTTCCATTCCATGGAAAGGAATCAAATGGAATATAGAAAGTATTGTGAAATGGAATGTAATGGAACTTGGAATGGAACATAGAATGGAACTTCTAATGTAACATAGAATGAAGAATGGAATGGAATGAAATGTGACGTGTAATTGAATGTGTAACGGAATGTGAAATGGAATGGAATGGAACGTGGAATGTAATGGAATGGGAAGTGGTATGGAATGTGGAATGGAATGGACTAGATTATGGAATGCAATGTGGTATGGGATGAGGAATGGAATGGAATGGAATGTGTAATGGAAACTGGTATGGAACGGAATGTAATGTGAAAGGGAATATGGAATGCAATATGGAATGGAAAGTGGAAGAGAATGTGGAATGGAATCTGGAATGGAATGTGGAATGGAATGTGGAATGGATCTTGGAATGGAATGGAATACAAAGTGGAAGCAACGTGTAATGGAATGGAATGGAACATGGAATGGAACGTGGAATGGAACGTGGAATGGAATGTTAAACGACATGTGCAATGGAATGTGGAATGGAACGTGGAATGGAATGTGGAATGCAATGTGGCATTGAACGTGGAATGGAATGGAATTGAAGATGGAATGGAACTTGAAATGGAATGGAATAGAAATTGGAATGGAACGTGGAAATTAATGTGGAATGGAACTTGGAATGTAAACTACAATGGAATGTGGAATGGAACGTGGAATGCCACGAAATGGAATGTGGAATGGAATGTGCATTGGAATGTCGAAAAGAACGTTTAATGGAATGGAATGGAAAGTGGAATGGAAAGTGGAATGTAACGTGGAATTGAGCATGGAATCGAATGGAATGGATAGTGGAATGGAAACAGGAAAGGAACGAACTGGAATGTGACATGGAATGTAAAATGAAACGTGGAATGGAATTGAATGGAATGTGGAAAGGAATGTGGAATGGAATGTGGAATGGAATGGAATGGAAAGTAGAATGCAATGTGGAATGGAATGGAATGGAGTGGAATGTGGAAAGGAATGTGTAATGGAACGTAGAATGGAACGGAATGGAAATTGGAATGGAATGTGAAATGGAACGTGGAATGGAATGGAATTGAATGGAATGGATTGTAGAATGTAATTTGGAATGGAATGTGGAGTGGAGCGAGGTATGGAACAGAACGGAATGTGGAATGGGAAGGAATGGAATGTTGAATATAACGTGGAATGGAATGGAAAGGAACTTCGAAGGTTACATGGAATGCAACGTGGAATGGAAAGTTGAATGTAACTTGGAATGGAATTTGCAATGGAAAGTGGAATGGGACATGGAATGGAAAGGAATGTAAACTGGAGTGCAACGTGGAAAGGAATGTAATGGAAAGTTTAATGGAACGTGGAATGGACTGTGGAATGGCATGTGAAACGGAATGTGGAATGGATTGAAATGGAATGTGGAAGAGAATGTGGAATGGAATCCAAGCCAATGTGGAATGGAATGTGGAATGGAATGTGGAATGGAATGTAAAGTAATGTGGAATGGAAAGTGGAATGGAACGTTTGGAATGTGGAATGGAATGTAATGTAATGTGGAATGGAATGTAAAGAAATGTGGAATGGAATCTGGAATGGAATGTAATGGAATGTGGAATGGAATGTGCAATGTAATATAATGGAATGTATAATGGAACGGAATGGAATTTGGAATGGAATGTGGAATGGAATGCAGAAGAGAAAGCTGAATGGAATGGAATGGATTGGGAAGTGCAATGGAACTTGGAATGGAATGGAATGGAATGTGGAATGCAATTTGGAATGTAACATGGAATATAATGTGGGATGGAATGGAAAGGAATGTGGAATGCAAAGGAATGCAATGTTGAATGGAATGTGGAATGGATTGGAATGGAATGTGGAATAGAATGTGGTGTGGAATGGAATGGACTGTGGAATGGAATGGAATGGAATGTGGACTGGAACCTGGAATGGAATGGAATGGAACGTGGAATGGAATGTGGAATGGAATGTGGTATGAAACTTAGAATGGAATTGAATGGAATTTGGAATGGAGTTTTTAATGGAATGTGGAATGAAATGTGGAGTGGAACGTGGAATGGAACGTGGAATGGAGTGGAATGGAACATGGAATGGAAAGTGGAATGGAAGCAGGAATAGATCTTTGAATGGAAGGGAAAGGAACGTGGAATTGAAGGTTGAATTGAATGTGGAACGGAATGGAATGGAATGCGGAATGGAATCTGGAATGGAATGGAAAGGAATGTGGAATGGAATGGAATGGAATGGAAAGTAATGTGGAATGGAATGGAATGGAATGTGGAATGGAATAGAACGGAATATTGAATGGAATGTGGAGTGGCACTTGCAATGGAACGGAGTGTAATGTGGAATGGAATGTGGAATGGAATGTGAAATGGTACGCGGAATGGAATGAAAAGTGAAATGCAACATGGAATGGAAAGCAATGGAAAGTACAATGGAACGTGGAACGGCAAGTGGAATGCAATGGAATGGAACGTGGAATGGAATTGAATGAAACGTGGTATGGATTGCGGAATGGAACGTGGAATTGAATGTGCAATGGAATGTGGAAAGGAACGTGGAATGCAATGGAATGGAAAGTGGAAAGGAACGTGGAATGGAATGGATTGCAATGTGGAATGGAATGTGGAATTGAATGCGGAATGGAACGGATTTTGGAATGGAATGTGGAATGGAATGTGGAATGCAACAGAATGGAACGTGGAAAGGAATGTGGAATGGAAAGTGGAATGGAAAGTGGATATGGAATGGAATAGAATGTGGAAAAGAATGTGGAATGAAATCGAATGGAAAGTGGAAATGAATGTGGAATGGAATGGAAAGGAATGTGGAATGGAATGTGGAATGGAATGGAATGAGGTGGGGAATGTGGAATGGAATGTGGATTGCAATGTGGAATGAAATGGAATGGAATGTAGAATGGAATATGGAATTGAATGGAATGGAATGTCTAATGAAATGTGCGATGGAATGGAATGGAATGTTGAATGCAAAGTGGAATAGAATGTGGAATTGAATGGAATGGAATTTTGGATGGAATGTGGAATGGAATTGAACGGAAGGAGGAAGGGAATGTGGAATGGAATGTGGAATGGAAAGTGATAGGTAATGTGGAACAGAATGTGGAATGGAATGGAATGGAATCTGGAATGGAATGTGGAATGGTATGGAATGGAATGTGGACTGGAATGTGGAGAGGAATGTGGAAAAGAACGGAATGGAATGTGGAAAGGAAAGTGGAATGGAACGCTTTATGGAACGGAATGGAGTGTGGAATGCAATGTTCAGTGGAATGTGGAATGGATCGTGGAATGTAAGGGAATGGAATGAGGAATGGAAGGTGGAATGGAATGCAGACTAATGTGGACTGGAATATGGAGTGGCATGTGGAACAGATCGGAATGGAATGTTGAATGGAATGTGGAATGGAACGTGTTATGGAACGGAACGGAATGTGGAATGCAATGTGCAAAGGAATGTGGAATGCATCATAGAAAGGAATGGAATGGAATGTAGAATGGAAAGTGGAATGGAATGGAATGGAATGTGGAATGGAATGGAATGGAATTTAATGTGGAATAGAATGGAATGGAATGTGTAATGGAATGGAATGGAAAGTGAAATAGAATGTGGAAAAATAGGTGAAATGGAATGTGGAATGGGATGTGGAACTGAATGAAATGGAAAGTGGAAAGGAATGGAATGGAATGGAACGTGGAACGGAACGGAATGGAACTAGCAATGGAACGTGTAATGGATCATGGAATGGAAAGTGGAATGGAACGTGGAATGGAATGTAGGATGAAATGGAATGGAATGTGGTATGAATCCTTGAATACAATGGAATGGAATGTGGAAAGGAATGTGGAATGGAAAGCAATGGAATGAGATTGTAATCTGGAATGGAATGGAATGGTATGTGGAATGGAATGGAGTGGAATAGAATGGAATGTGGAATGGATTGGAATGTGGAATTGAATGGAATGGAATGTGGAATGGAATTTAATGGAATGGAATGTGGAATTGAATGGAATGCAATGTGGAATGGATCGGATTTGAATGTGAAATGGAATGTGAAATGGATCGGATTTGAATGTGAATTTGAATGAAACGGAATGTGAAATGGAATGTGGAATGGAATGTGGAACGGAATGAATTAGAACATGGAATGGAATGGAATGGAAGGGAAGGTGGAATGGAACGTGGAACGGAAAATGGAATAGAATGTGGAATGGAATGTGCTAAGAAATGTGGAATGGAATGGAATGGAATGTGGAAAGGAATTTGGAAAGGAATGCAATGGATTGACAACGGAATGTGGAATGGAATGGAATGGAAGGTGAAATGGAATGATGAATGGAATGTGGAAGGGAATGTGGAATGCAAAGTGGATTGGAATCTGGAATGGAACAGAATGGAAAGAGGAATGGAAAGTGGAATGGAATGTGGAAAGGAACGTGGTATAGATTGTGGAAAGGAATGTGGAGTGGAATGGAATGGAATTTAATGGCATATGAAATGGAATGGAATGGAAAGTGAAAAGTAATGGCATGGAATTTGGAATGGAATGGTACTGGAATGTGAAATGGAATGGAACGGAAAGTGGAATGGAATGGAATGGAATGTTTAATGGAATGTGGAATGGAATGGAATGGAAAGTGGAATCGAATGGGTTATTGAACGGAATGGAGTGGAATGTGGAATGGAATGTGGAATGGAATGGAATGGAATGTGGAATGGAATGGAATGGAATGGAAAGTGAAATGGAATTTGGAATGGAATGTGGAATGGAATGAAATGGATTGTGGAATGGAATAGAATGGAATGTGGAATGGAAAGTGGAATGGAATGGAATATGGAATGGAATATGGAATGGAATGTGGAATGGAATGTGGAATGGAATATGGAATGAAATGTAGCATGGAATGTGGAATGGAACGGAATTGAATGTGGAATGGAATGGAATGGAATGTGGAATGAAGTTTAGCATGGATTGAGGAATGCAACACAGAATGGAACGTGGAAAGGAATGGAATGGAACGTGGAATGAAATGTGTAATGGAACGGAATGGGAATGAATGGAATGTGGAATGGAATGCAGTGGAAAGTGGAATGGAATAGAATGGGGAATGGAAAGAAATGGAATGGAATGTGGAATGGAATGGCATGGAATGCGGAATGGAATGTGGAATGGAATGTCCAATGAAATGTGGAATGGAATGGAATTGAATGCGGAATGGAATGTGGAATGGAATGGAAAGGAATGTGAAATGGAAAGAAATGGGAAGTGGAATGGAATGTGGAATGTAATGGAATGGAATGTGGAATGGAAAATGGAATGGAAAGTGGAATGGAACTTGGAATGGAATGTGGAATGTGGAGTGGAAGCGAATGGAAAGTGGATTGGAATGGAATTGAATGTGTAATGGAATGGAATGGAATGGAATGCGGAATGGCATGGAATGGAATGAGGAACGGAATGGAATGGAATGGAAAGTGGAATGGAATGGAATGCAATGTGGAATGGAATGTGGAATGGAATTGATTTCAATGGAATGTGGAACAGAATGGAATGGAATGTGGAATGGAATGGAATGGAATTGAAGGTGTAATGGAATGTACTGGAATTGAATGGAAAGTAGAATGGAGTGGAATGTAATGTGGAATGGAATGGAATGGAATGTAGAATGGAATGGAATGGAATGTGGAAATGAATGGAATGGAATGTGGAATTGAATGGAATTGAAAGGAATATGGAATGGAATGGAATGGAATTTAATGAAATGTGAAATGGAATGGAAAGTGGAATGGAATGTGTAATGGAATGGAATGGAATGGAAAGTGGAATGGGATGGGATGTGGTATGGAATAGAATGGAAAGTTGAATGGAATGGAAAGGAAATAGGAATGGAATGGAAAGGAATGTGGAATTGAATGGAATGGAATATGGAATGGAGTAAAATAGAATTTGGAATGGAATGGAATGGAATGTGGAATAGAATGGAATGTGGAATGGAATGTGTGATGGAATGGAAAGGAATGGAATGTGGAATTGATTGGAATGTGGAATGCAATGGAATGGAATGCGGAATGGAATTGAATGGAATGTGGTATGGTATTGAATGAAATATGGAGTGGAATGGAATGCAATATGAAATGGAATGGAATGTGGAATGGAATGGAATGGAATGGAATGGATTGTGGAATGGAATGCATTGCAATGTGGAATGGAATGGAATATGAAATGGAATGGAATGTGGAATGGAATGGAATCGAATGTGGAATGGAATGGAATGGAATGTGGAATGGAAGGAAATGGAATGGGGTGGAATGTGGAAGGGAAGGGAATGAGTTTGGAATGAGGAATGGAATGGAATGGAATGGAATATGGAAAGGAATGGATTCAATTGGAATGGAATGGAGTGTCGAATGGTATGGAAAGGAATGTGGAAAGTAATGGAATGGAATGGGAAATGTAACGGAATGTAATGTGGAATGGAACGGAATGGAATGTGTAATGGAATGGAATGGAATGGAATGTGGAATGGAATGGTATGGAATGTGGAATGGAATTGAATGGAAGGGAACGTGGAAAGGAATGGAAAGGAATGTGGAAAGGAATGGAGTGGAATGTGGACTGGAATGGAAAGTAATATCGAATGCAATGGAATGGAATGTGGAATGTTATGGTATGAAATGTGGAATGGAATGGAAAGTGGAAAGGAATGTGCAATGGAATGGAATTAAAAGGAATGGAATGTGGAATGGAATGTAATGGAATGTGGAATGGAATGGATAATGTGTAATGGAATGTGGAATGGAATGGAATGTAACGGAATGGAAAGTGGAATGGAATGGAATGGAATGTGGAACGGAATGGAAAGCGTAATGGAATATGGAATGGAATGGAATGGAATAGATGGCAATAGGGAATGGAATGGAATGGAATTGAATGTGGCATAGAATGGAATGGACTGTAATATGGAATGGAGTGGAATGGAATGGAATGGAATGGAATTTAATGGAATGGAATGCAATGGAAAGTGGAATGCAATGGAATGGAATGTAGTGTGTAATGGAATGGAATGTGAAATGCAATGTAAAATCGAATGGAATGGAATGGAATGGGGAATGCAATGGAAAGGAATGGAATGTGGAATGGAATGGAATGTGGAAGGGAATGGTATGGAATATGGAATGGAATGAATGGAATGGAATGGAATGGAATGTGGAATGGAATGGAATGGAATGGAATGGAGTGTGTAATGGAATCGAATGAAATGTGGAATGGAATGGATTTCAATGTGGAACATCATGTGGAATGAAACGTGGAATGGAATGGAGTGGAACGTGGAATGGAACGTGGATAGCAAAGTGGAATGTAACGTTTAAAGGAATGTGGAATGTGGAGTGGAATTCAATGGAATATGGATTGGAATGAAATCGAATGTGGAATGGAAGAGGATATAATGTGGAATGGAATGGAATGTGGAAGGGAATGGAAAGGAAAGTGGAAAGGAACGGAATGCAATGTGGAATGGAATGTGGAATGGAATTGAAAGGAATGGAATGTGGAATGAAATGAAATGGAATGTGGAATGGAATGGAATATAATGGAACGTGGAATGGAATGCAATGCAATGGAATGGAATGGGGAATGGAATGGAATTGAATGGAAAGTGGAATGGAATGAAATTGAATGAAATGTAAAATGAAATAGAATGTGCTATGGAATTTAAAATGGAATGGAATGGAATGGAAAGTGGAATTGAATGGAATGTGGATTGGAATGGATTGGAAATTTGAATGGAATGGAATGCAATGTGGAATAGAATGGAATGGAATGTGGATTGGAATGGAATGTGGAATGGAATGTGAAATGGAATGGATTTTGTAATGGACTGGAATAGAATGGAATGTGGAATGGAAGGGAATGTGAAATGGAATGGAATATAATGTGGAATGCAATGGAATGGAATGTGGAATGGAATGGTATGGAATGTGGAATGGAATGGTATGGATTGTGGAATGGAATGGAATGGAATGTGGAAAGGAATGAGAAATGGAATGGAATGGAATGGAAATGGAATGGAAAGGAATTCCTAAAGCAATAAGGAATGGAAAGGAACGTAATGGAAGGGAATGTGGAATGTAATGGAATGGAATGTGGAATGGAGTGCAAAGTGGAATGGAATGTGGAATGGAATGGAAAGGAGTGGAATGAAATCAGGATTGGAATGGAATGGAATGGAATGTGGAATGGAATTGAATGTAGAATGGAATGGAATAGAATGGAATGTGGAAAGGAATGGAATGGAATGTGGAATGGAAAGGAACGGAATGTGGAATGGAATGAAACGGAATGTGAAATGGAATGGAATGGAATGCAAAGGAAAGTGGAATGGAATGGAAAGGCAAGTTGAATGGGATGTAATAGAAAGGAATGGAAAGTGGAATATAATGCAATGGAATGTGCAATGGAATGAATGGAATGTGGAACGAAATGTGGAATGGAACGCAGAATGGAATGGAATGGAACATGGAATAGAACGTGGAATGGAATGTGCAATGGAAAGTGGAATGAAATGTGTAATGCAGAATGGGATGGAATGGAATGTGGAACGGAATGGAATGGAATGCCAAATGGCATGGAATGGAATGTGGAATGGAATGGAATGTGGAATTGAATGGAATGGAATGGAAGTTATGTGGAACGGAATGTGAAATGGAATTGAATGGAAAGTGGAATGGAGTGGAATGCCATGTGGAGTGGAACGGAATGGAAAATGGACTGAAATGAGGAATGGAATGGAATTGAATGTGAAATGGAATGGAATGGAACGAGGAATAGTATTGAATTTAATGTGGAATGGAATGGCATGGAATGCAATGTGGAAAGGAATGTAACGGAAAGGAATGGAATGTGGAAAGGAATGAAATGGAATGTGGAATGGAATGGAAAGGAATGTGGGATGGAATGGAATCGGATGGAATGGAATATGGAGTGGAATGGAATGGAATGTGAAATTGAAGGGAAAGAGGAATGGAATATTTAACGGAATGGAATGGAATAGAATGGAATGTGGAATGGAATGGAGTGGAATGTGAAATGGAACATGGAAAGGAACGCGGAATGGAACGTGTAATGGAACACTGAATGGAAGTTGGAACGGAATGTAAAGGAACGTGGAAAGCAATGTGGAATGGAATGGAATGGAAAGTGTAGTCGAATGTGGGATGGAATGGAATGGAATGTGGAATAGAATTTGGAATGGAAAGTGGAAAAGAATTTGGAATGGTACGTGGAATGGAATGTGGAATGAAATTGAATGGAATGTGGAATGGACTGGAATGGAATGTGGAATAGAATAGAATGGACTGGAAAGTGGAATAGAATGGAATGGAATGCAGAATGGAATGGAATGGAAAGTGGAATGTAATGTAAGGGAATGGAATGTGAAATTGATTGAAATAGAATGTGGAATGGAATGGAATGGGGAACGGAATGGAATGGAATGTGGAATGGAACGCAATGGAAATTGGAATGGAATGTGGAATGGAATGTGAAATGTAATGAAAAGCAGTGTGGAATGGATTTGAATGGAATATCGAATATAATGGAATGGAATGGAATGTGGAATGGAATGGAATGGAATGTGAAATGGAATGGAATGGAATGTGGAACAGAATGGAACGTGGAATGGAATGACATGGAATTGAATGTGAATTGGAATGGAATGGAATGTGGAATGGAATGGAATTGAGTGTGGAATGGAACGTGGAATGGAAAGAGGACCATGCCGTGGAATGGAATGTGGAACGGAGTGGAATGGAAGGGAATGTGTAATGGAAAGTGGAATGGAATGGAGTGGAATCAGAAATGGAATGTGGAATGCAATGGAATGTGGAATGGAATGGAAAGGAATGGAATGTGGAAAGGAATGGAATATGGAATGGAATGTGCAATGGAATGGAATGGAATGTGGAAAGGAATGAGGAATGGAATGCAAATGAATGTGGAAAGGAATGTGGAATGGAATAGAATGGAATGTAGAATGGAATTGAAAGGAATGTGGAATGGAATGGACTGTAATGTGGTATGGAATTGAATGGAATGTGTAATGGAATGGAAGGCAATGTGGAATGGAATTGAATTTGAAATGGAATGGACTGGAATGTGGAATGGAATGGAATGGAACGTAGAGTGGAAAGGAACGGAATGTCGAGTGGAATGGAAATGTATGGAAGGTGGAATGGAACGGAATGTAATGTGGAATAGAATGAAATTCTATGTAATGTGGAATGGAATGGAATGAAATGGGATGGAATGAGGAATGGATTGGCATGAAGTGAGGAATGGAATGGAATGGAATGGAATATGGAATTTAATGGAATGGAATGCAATGTGGAATGGAATGGAATGTGCAATGGAAGGGAAAGGAATGGAAAGGAATGTGTAATTGAATGGAATGGTATGTGGAGTGGAATGGAATGGGAAATGGAATGGAATGTGGAATGGAATACAATGTGCAATGGAATGTGGAATGGAAAGGAAAGAAATGTGGAATGGAATGGAATGCAATGGAGAATGGAAAGGAATGGAATTTGGAATGGAATGGAATGGTATGGAATGTGGAATGGAAAGGAATGGAATGGAATGGAAAGTGGAATGGAAAGGAATGGAATTGGGAATGGCATGGAATGTAATCTGGAATTTAATGGAATGGAATGGAATGTGGAATGCATTGGAATGGAATGGAATGCGGAAAGGAATTGAATGGAATGTGGAATGGAATGGAATGGAATTGAATGTGGAATGGAATGGAATGGAATGCAATGTGCAATAGAATGGAAAGGAACGTTGAATATAATGTGGAATGGAATGGAAAGGAATAAAGAATGGAGTGGAATGGAATGGAATGCAATGGAAAGTGGAATGGAACGTGGAAGGCAACGTGGAATGGAATGTGGAATGGGAAGGAATCGAATGTGGAATGGAAGGGAATGGAATGTGAATAGAATGGAATGGAATGGAATGGAATGTGGAATGTAATGGAATGGAATGTGGAATGGAATGTGGAATGGAATGGAATGGTATGGAGAGTGGAAAGGAATGGAATGGAATAGAATGCAATGTGGAACGGAATGGAATGGAATGTGGAATGGAATCGAATCGAATGTGTAACGGAATGGAATAAAATTGAATGCAGAATGTTATGGAATGGAATGCGAAACGGTATGGAATTGATTGTGGAATGGAATGGAATGGAAAGTGGAATTGAATGAAATGGAAAGTGGAATGGAATGAAGTGGAATGTCGAATGGAATGGGATGGAATGGAATGGAATGGAAGGTGGAATGGAATGTGAATTGGATTGTGGAATGGAACGAGGAATGGAATAAAATGGAACGTGGAATGGAATGGAATGAAACGTGGAATGGAATTGAATGGAACGTGGAATGGAATGTGGAATTGAATATGGAATGAAATGTTGACTGGAATGTGGAATGGAATGGAATTTTAAATGCAATATAATGGAATGTGGAATGGAATGGAATGGAATATGGAATGCAACGTGGAATGGAAAGAAACGAAAGTTGGAATGTAATGTGGAATGGAACCACTAATGGAACATAGAATGGAACGTGGAATTGAATGGAATGGAACGTCAAATGGAAAGCAGAATGAAACGTGGAATGGAATAGAATGGAAAGTGGAATGGAATGTGCAATGTAATGGAAATGAACGTGGAATGGAATGGAATGGAATGTGGTAAGGAATGTGGAAAGGAATGGAATGGAATGCGGAATGGAATGTGGTATCGGATCTGGAATGCAATGGACTGCGGAATGGAAAGTTGAATGGAATGTTCAATGGAATGTGGAATGGAATGGAACGGAATGGAATGGAATGCAATGTGGAATGGCAAGTGAATTGGAATGCAATGGAAAGTGGACTGGAAAGTGGAAGGAAATGCAATGAAATGAGAATGGAATGTGAAATTGAATGTGTAATGCAATTTGGAAAGGACTGCGGAATGGAATGTGGAACGGAATGTGGAATGGAATGTGGAATACAATGGAATGGAATGGAATGTGAATTGGAATGCAATGGAATGTGGAATGAAATGCAAAGGAATGAGAATGGAAAGCGGAATGGAATGTGGAATGTAAAGGAATGGAATGTGGAAGGGAATGAGGAGCAGAATGTGGAATGGATAAAGGAATGGAATGGAATGGAATGTGCAATGGAATGAAGAATGGAATGTGGAATGGAACGGAATATAACGTGGAATGGAATGTGGAATGGAATGTGGAAGGGAAAGTGGAATGGAACGTGGAATGGAACGTGGAATGCAACATGGAATGGAACGTCGAATGGGATGTTCAATGAAATATGGAATGGAAAGTTGAATGGAATGGAATGGAACGCGGAATTGAATGTGGAAAGGAATGGAATGGAATGTGGAATGGAAAGTAGAATGGAAAGTGGAAAGTAATGTGGAATGGAAAGTGGAAAGGAATGTGGAAGGGAAAGTGGAGTGGAATGAAATGGAATGGAATGTGAAATGGAACGTGCAATGTATCGTGGAATTGAATGTGAAATGGATTGTGGAATGGAAGGTGAAATGCAATGTCGAATGCAAAGTGGAATGGAATATGGAATGGAATGTGAAATTGAATGGAATGGAATATTGAATGGAACGTGGAATGGAATGGAATGGAATGTGGAATGGAATGTGGAATGTAATGGAATGCAATGTGGAATATAATGGAATGCAATGTGGAATGGAATCTTAATAGGAAAGTGGAATGGAATGGAATGGAATGTGGAATGGAACGTTGAATGGAATGTGCAACTTAATGTGGAATGCAATGGAATGAAATGTGGAATGGAACGGAATGTAACGTGGAATGAAATGTGGAATGGAAAGTGGAGTGTAATGGAATGGAATATGGACTGAAACTAGGAAAGGAATGTAAAGGAAGGTGGAATGCAACGTGGAAAGGAACGTGGAATGGAACGTGTAATGGAATGTGGAATGGTATGTGGAATGGAGTGGAAAGGAATCTGGTAAGGAATGTGGAATGGAATGTGGAATGGATAGTGGAAAGGAAAGTGTAATGTAATGGAATGGAATGTGGACTCAAACGAGGAATCGAATGGAATGAAAGGTGGAATGGAAGGTGGAATGTAATGTGGAATGGAACGTGTAAAGTAATGTAGAATGGAGTGTAGACTCGAATGGAATGGAATCTGGAATGGAATGTGTAATGGAATGTGGAATGGAATGGAATGGGATGTAGAATAAAATGTGGAATGGAATTTGTAATGGAATGTTGAGTTGAGTGTGGAATGGAAAGTGGAATGGAACATGGAATGGAAAGTGGAATGCGATGTTCAATGGAATATGGAATGGAAAGTTGAATGGAATGGAATGGAACGTGGAACTGAACATGGAAAGGAATGGAATGGAATGTTGCATGGAACGTATAATGGAACGTGGAAAGGAATGTGGAATGGAACGTGGAATGGAATGTGGAATGGAATGTGGAAGGGAATGTGGAGTGGAATGGAATGGAATGGAATGGAATGTGGAATGGAACTTGAAATGTATCGTGGAATTGAATATGAAACGGAACGTGGAATGGAACGTGAAATGGAATGTGGAATGTAATGTGGAATGCAATACGAAATGGAACGTGAAATTGAATAAAATGGAATGTAGAATGGAACGTGGAATGCAAAGGAATGGAATGTGGAATGGAATGTGGAATATAATGGAATGGAATGTGGAATGGAACCTGGAAAGGAAAGTTGAAGGGAAAGTGGAATGGAACGTGGAATGGAATGTGCAACGGAATATGGAATAGAATGGAATGGAATGTGGAATGGAATGTGGAGTGGAACGGAATGTAATTTGCAATGGAATGTGGAATGGAATGTGGAAAGGAATGTGGAATGTAATGCGGTGGAATGTGGACAGAAACGATAAATGGAATGGAAGGTAATGTGGAATGGAATGTGGAATGGAAAGTGGAATGGAGTGTGGAATGGAATGTGGAATGAAATGGAATTTGAAATGGAAATTGAATGGAATGTAAAATGGAATGTGGAATGGAATGTGGAATGCAATGAAATGGAAAGTGGAATGGAATGCAATGAAAAGTGGAATGGAATGTAATGGAATGCGGAATGTAATGGAATGGAATGTGGAATGGAATGGATGGTGGCATGCAATGGAATGGAACCTGGAATGGAATGCAATGTAACGTGGAATGGAATGAAATGCTACGTGGATTGGAATGGAATGGAATGTGGAAAGGAATGGAATAGAATGTGAAATGGAATGAAATGTAATATGCAATGGAATGTGGAATGGAAATGAATGGAATGAGGATTAGAATGTGGAATGGAATGGAATGTGGAATGCAATTGAATGGAATGCAATCTGTGATGGAATGGAGTTGAATTGAATGGAATTTGGAGTGGAATGTGGAATGGAATGGAGTGGATTATGAAATGGAATGAGGAATGGAATGGAATGGATGGTGGAATGGAATGTGAAATGGAATGGAATGGAGTGTGGAAGGCAACGAGGAATGGAAAGTGGCCTAGAACATGGAATAGAACCTGGAATGGAATGGAATTGAAGGGAATGTGGAATGGAAAGTGGAATGGAATGGAGTGTAATTATAAATGGAAGGTGGAATAGAATGGAATGTGGAATGGAATGGAATGGAATGAGGAATGGAATGGAATGGAATGTGGAATGGAATGGAATGTGGAACGGAATGTGCAATGGCATGAAAATGAATGTGGAATGGAATTGAATGGAATGCGGAATGGAATGGAATGAATCATGGAATGGAACGTGGAATGGAACGTGGAATGGAATGTAAAGGAATGTGTAATGGAATGTGGAATGGAATTGAAAGAAATGTGGAATGCAAAGTGGAATGGAATGGAACGGAATCTGGAATGGGATGGAATCGAATGTTTAATGGAATGTGGAATGGAACGTAGAATGGATTGGAATGGAATGTGGCATGGAATTTGGAATGGAATATGGAATAGAATGTGGAATGGAATGTAATCTGGAGCGGTATGTGAAATTGAATATCGAATGGAATGGAACGGAATATGGAAAGGAATGGATTGGAATTGAATGGAATGGAATGGAATGGGATATGGAATGGAACGGAATATGGAATGGAGTGTAATGGAATGAGGAATGGAATGGAATGGAAACTGGAATGAAATGGAATGTAATGTGGAATAGAATGGAATGGAATGGAATAGAATTAGGAATGGAAGGGAATGGAATGAGGAAAGGAACGGAATGGAATAGAATGTGGAATGGAATGGAATGTAATGTGGAATGGAATGGAAAAGAATGTGTAATGGAATTGTATGGAATGTGGAATGGAATGGAATGGAATGTGGAAAGGAATGGAATGGAATGGAATGGAATGTGGAATGGAATGGTATGGAATGTGGAAAGGAATGGAATGGAATACAGAATGGAATGGAATGGAATGTGGAATGGAATGGAATGGAATGTGGAATGGAATGGAATGGAATGTGGAATGGAATGGAATGAGGATTGGGATGTGCAATGGACTGGAATTAAATGCAATGGAATGTGGAATGGAATGGAATAAAATTTTCAATGGAATGGTATGTGGAACTCAATATGCAGTGGAACGGAATGTGGAATGGAATGTGGAATGGAATGGAATGAAATGTGGAATGGAATGGAATGTGAAATGGAATGTAATGGAATGTGGAATTGACTGGAATTGAATGGAATGTGGAACGGAATTGAATAAAATGGAATGTGAAATGGAATGAAATGTGGAATGGAATGGATTGAAATGGAATGTGGAATGGAATGGAATGTTGAATGGATTGGAATGGATTGTGGAATGGAATGGAATGCAATGGAATGGAATGTGGAATTCAATGGAATGGAATGTAAAATGGAATGCAAGGTAATGGAATGGAATGGAATGGAATCAGGAATGGAATACTACTGAATGAGGAAAGTAAAGTAATGTAATGAAAAGGAATTAAATGGAACGTCGAACGAAATGGAATGTGAAATGGAATGGAATGCAATGTTGAATGGAATGTAATCCAATGTGTAATGGAACAGAATGGAATGTGGAATGGAATGTGGCATGGAACAGAATGGAATGTGGAATGGAATGTGGAATGGAATCTAATGAAATGTGGAATGGAATGTGGAACGGAATGGAATGATATGTTCAATGGAATGTAGAATGAAATGGAACATGTAATGGAATGAAATCAAACTTGGAATGGAATTGAATGGAACGTGGAATTGAATGGAATGGAATGGAATGGAATGGAATGGAATGGAATGTGGAACAGAATGGAACATGGTACAGAATGGAATGGAACGTATTGTGGAATGGAATGGTATGGTATAGAACGTGGAATGGAAAGGAATGGAATGAGGAATGGAATTTGCAGTTGAAAGGATAGTGGAATGAAATTGAATGGAATGGAATGTGGAATGGAATGTTTAATGGAATCTGATGGAATATGGAATGGAATGTGAAATGGAATGGAATGGAATGTGGAATGGAATGGAATGGAACGTGGAATGGAATGGAATGCAAAGTGGAATTGAATGGAATGGAATGAGGAATGGAAAGTGGAATGGAGTGGAATGGAAAGTGGAATAGAATGTAGAAGTATGTGGAATGGAACGTGAAATGGAACGTGGAGTAGAACGTCGAATGGAATGTGGAATGGAACGTGGGATGGAATGGAAAGGTACGTGGAATGGAATGGAATGTGGAATGGAATGTAATAGAATGGAATGTAATTAAATAGGACGTGGAATGGAATGGAATGTGAAATTGAATGGAGTGGAATAAGGAATGGAAAGTTATGGAATGGGGTATGGAATTCAATGGAATGGGGAATGGAATGTGGAATGGAATGGAATGGAGTGTGGAATGGAATCCGGAATGGAATGGAATGGAATGTGGAATGGAATGGGGAAAGGAATGTGGAAAGGAATGTCGAATGGAACGGAATGGAAGATGGAATGCAATATGGAATGGAGTGTGAAATGTAATGAGGAATGAAATGCAATGGAATGTGGAATCGTATGTGGAGTGGACTGTTGAATGTAATGTGGAATTGAAGAGAAAGGAAGGTGGAATGGAATGTGGAATGGATTGTAGAATGGAAAGTGAAATGTATTGGAATTGAATATGGAATTGAACGTGGAATGGAATGGAATGGGATGAGGAATGTGACGTGGATCGGAACGTGGAATGGAATGGAAGAGAACGTGGAATGGTCTGCGGGATGGAATGTGGAAAGTAATGGAATGGAATGTGGAATGGAATGTGGAACGGAATGGAATGTGATGCGGAATGGAATGGAATGGAAAGTGAATTGGAATGTGGAAAGGAATGTGAAATGGATTGCGGAATGGACTGTGAAATTGCATAGAATGGAATGTGGAATGGAATCTGAAATGGAATGGTGAATGGAATATGAAATTGCATGGAAGGGAATGTGGAATGGAATGGAATGGAAGGTGGAATGGAACGTGTAATGGAATAGGGAGAGTAACGTGGAACTTAACGTGGAATGGGGTGGAATGGAATGTGGAATGAAATGGAATGGAATGTGGAAAGGAATGAGGAATCGAATGTGGAATGGAATGGAACGGAATGTGGAATGGAATGTGGAACGGAATGTGGAATGGAATGTGGAATGGAATGTGGAAAGAAATGTGAAACGGAACAGAATGGAATGTGAAATGAAATGGAATGTAATGTGGAATGGAATGGAATGGAATGAGGAATGGAATGCAATAGAATGTGGAATGGATTACGGAACGAAATCTTTATTGGAAAGTGGAATGGAACGTGGAAAGGAATGTTGAATGTAACGGAAAGCAATGTGAAATTGAATGGAATGAAATGTGGAATGGAATGCAATGGAACGTGGAATGGAATGGAATGGAATTTCGAATGGAATGGAATGGAACGTGGAATGGAATGTGGAATGGAATATGGAATGGAATGTGGAATGGAATGTGGAATGGAATGGACTGCAATTTGGAATGAAATGTGGAATGGAATGTAGAATGAAACGTAGAGTGGAAGGGAATAGAATGTGGAACGGAATGTGGAGTAGAATGTGGAATGGAATGTGGAAAGGAACGGAATGGAAAGTGCAATGGAATGTGGAATGGAATGTGGAATGCAACGTAAAATGGAATGGAATGCAATGTGGAATGGAAGGTGGAATGGAATGTGCAAGGAATTGGAAAGTGGAAAGTGATGGAATGGAATGTGGAACGGAATGGAATGGAATGTCCAATGGAATGTGGAATGGAATGGAATGCAATGTGGAATGGAATGTCGAATGGAGCAGAATGGAAAGTGAAATGGAATGGAATCCAACGTAGAATGGAATGGAATGGAATGGAATGTGGAATGGAATGGAATGGAATGTGGAATGGAATGCAAAGCCATGTAGAATGGACTGTGGAATGGAATGTGGAATGGAAAGCAATGGAATGTGCAATGGAATGTGGAAAGGAATGTGGAATGGAAAGTGTAATGAAATGGAACGGAATATGGAATGGAACGTATAGTGGAATGGAATGGAACGTGGAATGGAACTTGGAATGAAACCTGGAATGGAACATGGAATGGAATGTGGAATGTAATGTGGAAAGGAAAGGAATGGAATGTGGAACGGAATGGAATAGAAAGTGGAATGGAATGGAATGGAATGTGGAATTGATTGTGGAATGCAATGGAATGGAATGAGAATAGAATATGGAATGGAATGTAACGGAATGCGGAATGGAACGGAAGGGAAAGTTACAGAATGTGGAATGGAGTGGAAAGCAATGTGCAATGGAATGGAATGGAAAGTGGAATGTAACGTGGAATGGAATGAGGAATGGTATGGAAAGGAATGTGGAATGGAAGGGAATAGAAAGTGGAATGATATAGAATGGAAAGGATTGGAATCTGGAATGGAATGGAATGGAATGTAGAATGGAAAGTAATGGAATGTAGAATGGAATGGAATTGTATGGAAAGTGGAATCGAAAATAATGGAATGTGGAATAGAATGGAATGGTATGTAATGTGGAATGGTATGTAATGGAATGGAATGTGGAATGGAATATAGAATGAATGTGGAATGGAATGCAAAGGAATGTGGAATGGAATGGAAAGGATGTGGAATGGAAGTTAAAGGAAAGTGGCATGGAATGTGGAATGGAATAAAATGGAATGGAATGGAATGGAATGGTATGGAATGTGGAATGTTATAGAAAGGAACGTGGAATGGAATGTGGAATGGAATGGAATGGAACGTGGAATGGAAAGTGGAAAGGAACGTGGAAGGGAATGGAAAGGAACCTGGAATGGAAAGTGGAAAGGAACGTGGAAGGGAATGGAACGGAACCTGGAATGGAATGTGGAATATAATGTGGAATGGAACTTGGAATGGAATGGAATGGATCATAGAATGGAACGTGGAATGGAACACGGAATAGAACATGGAATGGAAAGTGGAATGGAATGTGGAAAGGAAAGGAATGGAATGTGGAATGGAATGGAATGGAATGTGGAATTGAGTGGAATGCAATGTGCAATGGAACGGAAGGAAATGTCAAATATAATGTGGAATGGAATGGAAAGGAATCCAGAATGGACTGGAATGGAATGGAATGGAATGGAATGGAAAGTGGAATGGAACGTGGAATGCAAAATGGAATGGAATGTGGAATGGAACGTGGAATGCAAAATGGAATGGAATGTGGAATGGAAAGGAATCGAATGTGGAATGGAAGGGAATGGAATGTGCATTGGAAAGTATAATGGAATGGAATGGAATGCAATGGAATGTGGAATGGAATGCAATGGAATGTCGAATGGAATGTGGAATGGAATGTAATGGTATGGAATGTGGAATAGAATGGAATGGAATACAATGCAATGTGGAATGCAATGGAATGAAATGTGCAATGGAATGGAATCGAATGTGTAATGGAATGGAGTGAAATGGAATGCGGAATTTTATGGAATGGAATGTGGAATGGTATGGAATGGAATGTGGAATGGAATGTGGAACGGAATGGAATGCAATGGAGTGGAATGGAATGCGGAATTGAATTGAATGGAAAGTGGAATGGAATGGAATGGAATGTGGAGTGGAATGGAATGGAATGGAATGGAAGGAGTAATGGAATGTGAATTGGAATGTGGAATGGAACGTGGAATGGAATGAAATGGAACGTGGAATGGAACGTGGAATGGAATGAAATGGAACGTGGAATGGAATGGAATCGAACATGGAATGGAATGCGAAATGGAACGTGGAATGAAACATTGACTGGAACGTGGAATGGAATGGAATGTTGAATGGAATGGAATGGAATGTGCAATGGAATGGAATGGAATATGAAATGTAATGTGGAATGTAAAGAAATGGAAGGTGGAATGGAACTTGGAAGGGAACCACTAATGGAAAGTAGAATGGAAAGTGGAGTGCAAAGGAATGGAACGTCAAATGGAAAGTAGAAGGAAAGTGGAATGTAATGTAATGGAAAGTGGAATGGAATGTGGAATGTAATGGAACTGAACGTGGATTGGAATGGAATGGAATGTGGTAAGGAATGTGGAAAGGAATGGAATGGAATTTGGAATGGAAGGTGGTATCGGATGTGGAATGGAATTTGATGGAATGTGGAATGGAATGTGGAATGGAATGGAAAGGAATGTGAAAAACAATGTGGAATGAAATCTGGAACGGAATGTGGAAAGGAATGTGGAATGGAATAGAATGGAATGTGGAATGGAACATGGAATGGAAAGTGGAATGGAATGTGCAATGGAATGTGGAATGGAACGTGCAATGGAAAGGAATGGAAAGTGGACTGGAACGTGGAGTGAAATGGAATGGAACGTGGAATCGAATGTGGAATGTGCTGTGGAATGGAACGTGAAATGGAACATCGAATGGACTGGATTGGAATGTGGAATGGAATGTGGAATGTAATGCAAGGCAAACTGGATTGGAAAGTGGAATGGAATGGAAAGGAATTTGGAACGGAATGTGAAATGGAATGGAAAGGAATGTGGAATGGAATGTGGAATGCAATGTAATGGAACATGGAATGGAACGGAATGGAATGTGGAATGGAATGTGGAATAGAAAGTGGAACGGAATGGAATGAAATGTGCAACGGAACGTGGAATGGAATGGAGTGGAACGTGGAATGGAAATTTGAATGGAAATTGGAATGGAATGTGGAATGGAATGTGGAATGCAAACTGGAATGAAAAGTGTAATGGAAGGTGGAATGGAATGGACTGGAATGTGGAATCGAATCAAATTGAATAAGGAATGGAATGTGGAATGGAATGGAATGTGAAATAGAATGTGGAATGGAATGGAATGGAATGGAGTGGATTGTGGAATGGAATGTGGAATAGAACTTAGAATGGAATGTGGAATGGAAGGTGGAATGGAATGTGGAATGTAACGTGGAATGGAAAAGAATGTTATGTTTAATGGAATGTAGTGGAATGTGGAAAGGAATGTAATGGAATGTGGAATGGATCCTGGAATGGAAGGTGGATTGGAATGTGGAATGGAATGTGGAATGGAATGGAATGGAATGTGGAATGGAAGGAAACGGAATGTGGAATGGAAGGAAATGGAATGTGGAATGGAATGTGTAAAGGAATGGAATGGAATGGAATGGAACTTAGAATGAAATGGAATGGAATGTGGAATGGAATGGAATGCACTGTGGAATGGAATGGAATTGTCTGAAATGTGGAATGGAATGGAATGGAATAGAATGGAATGGAATGGAATGGAACGTGGAATGGAAGGTAGAATGGAATGTGGTATGGAATGTGGAATGCAATGGAATGAAATGGAATGGAATGTGGAATGGAATTTAAAGGAATGTGTAATGGAAAAGACTGGAATGTGGAATGGAATGAAATGTTATGGAATGTGGAATGGATTTGAATAGAGTGGAATGGAAAGTGGAATGGAATGAAATGGAATGAGGAACAGAATGGAATGAAATCTGGAATGGAATGTGAAATGGAATGTGGAATGGAAAGTGGAATGGAATGTGGAATGGAATGTGGAAAGGAATGGAATGGAATATGGAATGGAATGTGCAATTGAATGTGGAATGGTACTTGGAATCAAATGTGGAATGGAACATAATGAAACGTGGAATGCAATGTGGAATGGTATGTGGAATGGAATGGAAAGGAACGTGGAATGGAATGCGGAAGGCAAAGTGGAATGGAACACGTAATGGAACGTGGAATGGAATATGCAATGTAATATGGAATGGATCGTGGAATGCAATGTGCAATGCTATGTGAAATGGAACGTGGAATAGAATGAAATGGAATGTGGAATGGAACGTGGAATAAAACGGAATGGAACACGGAATTGAAAGTGGAATGGAACGTGGAATGCAATATAATGGAACGTGGAATGGAATGGAAAGGAACGTGGAATGGAATGTGGAATGGAATGTGGAAGGGAACGTGGAATGGAACGTGGAATGGAATGGAATGGAACGTGGACTGGAATGTGGAATGGAATGTGGAATGCAACGTGGAATTGAATGTGGAATGGAATGTGGAATGGAAAGTTATGGAAGGTGGAATGGAATGCAATGGAATATGGAATGGAATTTAATGGAATGCCGAATGGATTGAGGAATGCAATGGAATGGAATCTGGAATGGAATGTGGAATGGAATGGAATGTGGAATACAGTGGAATATAATGGTATGGAACATGGAATGGAATGGAATGTAGTGTGCAGTGGAATCTGGAATGGAATCTGTAATGGAATGGAATGGAACGTGGAATGGAACTTGGAATTCAATGTGGAATTGAACGCGGAATGGAAAGTGGAATGGAACGTGGAATGAAATGTGGAATGTAATGTAATGTAATGTGGAATGGAAGGGAATGTAAAGTGTAATGCAATGAGGAATTTATTGGAATGAAATGGAATGCAGTGTGGAATGGAATGGAGTTGAATGTGTAATGGAAAGGAATGGAATGTGGAATGAAATGGAATGAAATGGAATGTGGAATGGAATTGAATGGAATGGAATGGAATGTGGAATAGAATGGAATGAAAAGTGCAATGACAAGTGAAATGGAATGAGGAATGGAAAGTGGAATGGAATGTGGATTGGAATGGAATGGAATGGGGAATGGAATGTGGAATGGAATGGGGAATGGAATGTGAAATGGAATGGAATGGAATGTGGAATTGAAAGGAATGGAATGTGGAATGGAATGTGGATTGGAATGGAATAGATTGTGGAATTGATTTTGGAATGGACTGTGGAATGGAATGGAATGGAATGCGGAATGGAATGTGGAAAGGAATGTGGAATGGAACGGAATGTAATGTGCAATGCTATGTGTAATGGAGTGTGGAACGGATTGTGGAAAGGAATGGAATGGAATGTAGAACAGAACGTGGAATGGAATGTTGAATTTAAGGGAATGGAAAGTGGAATGGAATGGAATTGAAAGTGGAATATTAAGGAATGGAATGGAATGTGGAACGGAATGGAATGGAACCTGGAACGGCATGAAATGGAACGTGGAATGGAAGGGAATGGAACATGTAATGGATTAGAAAGAAACGTGGAAAGGAATGTGGAATGCAACGTAGAATGCAATGTGTAATGGAATGAGGAATGGTATGGAATGGAATGTGGAATGCAATGTGGAATGTAATGGAAAGGAATGTGCAAAAGAATATGGAACGGAATATGGAATGGAACGCAATGGAATGTGGAATGGAATGTGGAATGGAATGTGGAATTGAAAGTGGAATGGAATGGAATGGAAAGTGGAATGGAATGTGGAATGGAACGTGGAATGGAAAGTGGAATGGAATGGAATGGAACGTGGAATGGAATGTGAAATGGAATGGAAAGGAATGTGGAATGGAATGTAGAATGGAATGTGGAAGGTAATGGAATGGAGTGGAATGTGAAATGGAATGTGGAATGGAATGTGAAATGAAACGTGGAATGGAATGTGAAATGGAATGAAATGGAATGTGGAATGGAACATGGAATGGAATGCGGAATGGAATGGAGTGGAATGAGGAAGGGAATGTGGAAAGGAATGGATTGGAATGGAATTTGGAAAGGAATATACAATGGAATGGAAGGCAATGTGCAAAGGAATGTGGAATGGAATGTGGAAGGGAATGCAATGTTATGTCAAATGGAATGTGGAATGGAATGTGAAATGGAATGTGGAAAGTAATGTCGAAGGGAATGGAATGGAACGTGGAATGGAACGTGGAAAGGAACGTGGAATGTAATGGAATAAAAAGTGGAATGGAATGTGGAAAGTAATGTGGAATGGAAAGGAATGGAAAGGAATGTGGAATGGAAAGTGGAATGGAACGTGGAAAGAAACGTGGAACGGAAATGAGTGGAACATGGAATGGAACGTGGAACGGAACATGGAAATATACATGGAATGGAACGAGGAATGGAATGAGGAAAGGAATGGAAAGAAATGTGGAATTGAATGTGGAATGGAATGTGAAATGCAATGTGGAATGGAATGGAATGGAATGTGGAACGGAACGTGGAATTGAATGTAATGGATCGTGGAATGGAACGTGGAAAGGAATGGAATGAAACGTGAAATGGAACGTGGAATGGAATGTGGAATTGAATGGAATGGAATGTGGAATGGGATGTGGAAAGGAATGTGGACTTGAATGAGGAATGGAATGTGGAAAGAAATGTGGACTGCAATGGAATGTGGAAGGGAATGTAGTGGGTTGTGTAATGGAATGTGCAATGGAATGCAATGGAATCTGGAATGGAATGTGGAATGGAATGTGAAATGGAATATGGAAAGAAATGTCGAATGGAATGGAATGGAAAGTGGAATGGAATGGAATGGAACATGGAATGGAACGTGGAATGGAACATGGAAAGGAACGTGAAATGGAATTAAATGGAATATGGAAAGGAATGTGTAATGGAATGTGGAATGGAATGGAATGGGATGGAATTTGGAATGGAATATGGAATGGAATATGGAATGGAACGTGGAATGGAACGTGGAATGGAATGGAATGGAACGGCGAATATAACGTCGAATGAAACGTGTAATGGAATGGAATGAAACGTGGAATGGAACATGGAATGGAAAGAGGAATGGAATGGAAAGGAACGTGGAATTGAATGTGGAATGGAATGTGAAATTCAATGTGGAATGGAATGGAATGGAATGTGGAATGTAATGTGGAATGTAATTTGGAAAGGAATGTGGAATGGAATGGAATGGAATGGAATGTGGAGTGCAATATAGTGGGTTGTGGAATGGAATGTGGAATGGAGTGGAATGGAATGTGGAATGGAATCTGGAAAGGAATGTGGAAAGGAACGGATTGGAATGTGCAAAGGAATTTGGAATGGAGTGTGGAATGGAATGTGGAATGGAACGGAATGGAATGGGGAAAGGAATGTGGAATGGTGTTTGGAATGGAATGTGGAATGTACAGAATGGAACGTGAAATGGAATGTGGAATGGAAAATAGCATGGAAAGTTAAATGGAATGGAATTGACTGTGGAATTGAACGTGTAATGAAATGGATTGGGACGTGGAATGGAACATGGAATGGAACGTGAAATGGAGATGATTGGAAAGTTAAATGGAATGTGGAATGGAATGTGGAAACCAATTGAATGGAATGTGGAATGGAATGTGGAATGAAATGTGAAATGGAATGTGGAATGAAATGGAATGGAATGTGGAATGGAATGGGAAGGAATGTGGAGCAGAATGTGGAATGGAATATGGAATGTATGTGGAAAGGAACGGATTGGAATATGAAATGGATTCTGGAATGGAATGGAATGGAATGTGGAATGGATTGTGGAACGGAATGTGGAATGGAATGTGGAATGGAATGTGGAAAGGAATGAGGAATGAAACAGAATGGAATGTGAAATGCAACTGAATGGAATGTGGAATGGAGTGTTGAACGGAATGGAATGGAATGTGGAATGGAATGTGGAAAGAAATGTGGAATGGCACGGAATGAATTGTGGAATGGAATGTGGAATGGAGTGTGGATTGGAATATGGAATTGAATGTGGAATGCAATGCAGAAAGGAAAGTGGAAAGGAATGTGGAATGGAACGGAATGGAATGTCGAACGGAATGTGGGATGGAGTGTGGAATGGAATATGGAATGGAACATGGAATGGAAAGTAGAATGGCAAGTGGAATGGAATGTGGAATGGAGAGTGGAATGCAACGTGGAATGGAATGGAATGAAATGTGGAATGGAATGAGGAACGGAATGGAATGGAATGTGGTTGGAATGTGGATTGGAAAGTGCAATGGACTGTGGAATGAAAAGTGGAATGTAATGTGAAATGGAACGGAATGGAATATGGAATGCAATGTGGAATGAAAGGTAGAATAGAATATGGAATGGAACGTGGAATGGAATGTGGAATGGAATTGAATGGAATGTGGAATGGAAAGGAATGCAAAATGGAATAGAATGGAATGTGGAATGGAATGTGGAATGTAATGGAATAGAATGTGGAATAGAATGGAATGGAATGAAATGTGGAATGGAATGTGGAATGGAAGGGAATGGAAAGTGGAATGCAATGGAATGGAATGTGGAACGGAATGGAATGGAAATTGGTATGGATCGCGGAAAGGAATGGTAAGGAAAGGAATGTGGAATGTGGAATGGAACGTGGAATGGATTGTGGAAAGGAATGTGCAGCGCAACGTGGAATGGAAAGGAATGGAACATAAAATGTAACGTGGAACGTACTGTGGAAAGGAATGTGCAGTGCAACGTGGAATGGAAAGGAATGGAACATAAAACGTAACGTGGAATGGAAAGTGGAATGGATAGGAATTTGGAATGGACTGTGGAATGGAAAGTGGAATGGAACGGCATGGAATGTGTAATTGAATGTGGAATGGAATGCGGAATGAAATGTTGAATGGAGTGTCGAATGGAATGTGGAAAGGAATGGAAAGCAGTGTGGAATGGAATGTGGAATGGAATGGAATGGAATGTGGAATGGAACGTGGAATGGAATGTGGCAAGGAACGGAATGGAAAGTGGAATGTTATTTGTAATTGAAATGCAGAATGGAACGTGAAATGGAATGGAAAGGAATGTGCAGCGCAACGTGGAATGGAATGGAATGGAACATAAAATGTAACATGGAATGGAAAGTGGAATGGAATGTGGAATGGAATGTGGAAAGGATAGGAATTTGGAAAGGAATGGAATGGAATGTGGAATGGAATGGAATGGAATGTGGTATGGAATGGAAAGAATGTGTAATGGAATGTCAAATGGAATGCGAAATGGAAGGTGGAATGAAATGTGGAATGGAACAGAATGAAACACGGAATGATATGGAATAGAACGTGGAATGGAACGTGGAATCGAACGTAGAACAGAATGTCGGATGGAATGGAATGGAATGCGGAATGGAATGGAATGGAATGTGGAATGGAATGTGGAACGGAAGGTGGAATGGATTCTGGAATGTATTGTGGAGTGGAAGGGAATGGAATGAGGAATGGAATGTGGAATGGAATGCAGTGAAAAGGGGAATGGAATCTGAAATGGAATGGGGAATGGAATGTGAAATGGAATGGGGAATGGAATGCAATGGATTGTTGAATGAAATGTGGCATAGACAGTGGAATGCAATGGATTGAAATGTAGAATGCAATGTGGAATGGAACGGAATGGAACGTGGAATGGAATGTGGACTGGAATGTGGAAAGGATAGGAATTTGGAATGGACTGTGGAATGGAAAGTGGAATGAAATGGTATGGAATGTGTAATTGAATGTGGAATGGAATGTGGAATGAAATGTTGAATGGAGTGTCGAATGGAATGTGGAATGGAACGGAAAGCAGTGTGGAATGGAATGTGGAATGGAATGGAATGGAATGTGGAATGGAACGTGGAATGGAATGTGACAAGGAACGGAATGGAAAGTGGAATGGAATTTGTAATTGAAATATGGAATGGAACGTGAAATGGAATGGAAAGGAATGTGCAGCGCAATATGGAATGGAATGGAATGGAACATAAAATGTAATGTGGAATGGAAAGTAGAATGCAATGGATTGGAACGTGGAATGGAATGTGGAATGGAATGTGGAAAGGATAGGAATTTGGAAAGGAATGGAATGGAAGGCGGAATGGAATGGAATGGAATGTGGTATGGAATGGAAAGAATGTGTAATGGAATGTCAAATGGAATGCGAAATGGAAGGTGGAATGAAATGTGGAATGGAACAGAATGGAACACGGAATGATATGGAATAGAACGTGGAATGGAATGTGGAATCGAACGTGGAACGGAATGTCGGATGGAATGGAATGGAATGTTTAATGGAATGTAATGGAAAGTGGAATGGAATGTGGAATGGAAGGTGGAATGGAATCTGGAATGTATTGTGGAGTGGAAGGGAATGGAATGAGGAATGGAATGTGGAATGGAATGCAGTGAAAAGGGGAATGGAATGTGAAATGGAATGGGGAATGGAATGTGAAATGGAATGTGGAATGGAATGAAAAGAAATGTGGAATTGAATGGAATGTGGAAAGGAATGTGGAATGGAACAGAATGGAATGTGAAATGCAATGGAATGGAATGTGGAATGGAATGTGGAATGGAATGGAATGGAATGTGGAATGGAATATGGAAAGGAATGTGGAATGGTACGGAATGGAATGTGGAATGCAACGTGGAATGTAGTGTTGATTGGAATGTTGAATGGATTGTGGAATGCAATGCGGAAAGGAAAGTGGAAACGAATGTGGAATGAAAGGGAATGGAATGTGGAATGGAATGTGGAATGGAGTGTGGAACGGAATGTGGAATATAGTGTGTAATGGAATGTGTAATGGAACGGAATGCAATGTGAAATGGAATGTGGACTGGAATATGTAATGGAATGTCAATTATAATGCAACGGAATGTGCAATTTAACCTGGAATGGAATGGAATGGAAGGTGGAATGGAATGTGGGATTGAATGTGGAATGGAATGTGGAATGGAATGGAAAGGAATGAGCAAAGGAATATGGAATGGAATGTGGAATGGAATGTGGAATGGAACGCAATTGTTTGTGTAATGGAATGAGGAATGGAATGTAGAACGCCATGAAATGGAAAGTAGAATTGAATGGAATGGAATGTGGAATGGAATGGAATGGAACGCGGAATGAAAAGTGAAATGGAACATGGGATGGAGTGGACCGTGGAATGGAACGTGGAATGGAAGGTGGAATGGAATGTGGAATGGAATGGAATGTGGAATGGTTTGGAATGGAGTGTGAAATGGAATATTGAATAGAATGCGGAAGGGAATGTGGAAAAGAATGTGGAATGGAACGGATTGGAATTTGGAATGGAACGTGGAATGTGACGTCAAATGGAAACTGGAATGGAATTGAAGCATAATGGAATGTGAAATGGAAAGCAATGGAATGGAATGGAATGGAATGTGTAATGCAAAGTGGAATGGAAATGAATCGACCTTGGAATGGAACATAAAATGGAATGTGGAATGGTATGTAATGAAGTGAGGA
The DNA here is from genome assembly GCF_028885655.2 of Pongo abelii. Classification (NCBI taxonomy): domain Eukaryota; kingdom Metazoa; phylum Chordata; class Mammalia; order Primates; family Hominidae; genus Pongo; species Pongo abelii. The sequence continues at coordinate 17,607,523 of NC_071997.2, read as the reverse complement.
ATCGAATGGAATGTGGAATGGAATGGAACGGAAGGTGGAATGGAATTTGGAATGGAATAGAATGGAATGGCTAATGGAATGGAATGGAATGTGAAATGGAAAGTTGAACGGAGTGTGAAATGGAATGTGGAATTTATAGGAATGGAATGTGGAATGGAATATTGAACGAAATGTGTAATGGAATGTGTAATGGAATGTGGAAAGGAATGTGTAATGGAACGGAATGGAATGTGAAATGGAATGTGGAACGGAATGGAATGGAATGTGGAAAGGAATGTCTAATAGAACGGAATGGAATGTGAAATGGAAAGTGGAATGTAATGGAATGGAATGTGGAATGGAATGGAATGGAGTGTGGAACGGAATGTGGAAGGGATTATGGAATGGAATGTGGAATGGAATGTGGAAAGGAATCTGAAATTTAACGGAATGGAATGTGAAATGGAATGGAATGGAATGTTTAATTGAATGTGGAATGAAATGGAATGGAACGTGGATTGGAATCGGGAAATGAATGTGGAATGGAACGGAATGGAATGTGGAATGGGATGTGGAATGGAATGTGGAAAGAATGTGGAAAGGAATGCGAAATGAAAAGTGGAAAGGAATGTGGAATTTAACGGAATGAAATGTGGAATGGATTGTGGAATGGAGTGTGGAATGGAATGTGGAATGGAATGGAAATGAACTTGGAATGGAATTTGGAATGGAATGTGGAATGGAGTGTGAAATGTAATGTGGAATGGAATGGAATGCAACGTGAAATGGAATGTGGAATGGAATGTGGAATGGAGTGTGGAATGGAATGTGGAATGGAAGGCAATGGAATGTGAAATGGAATTTGGAATGGAATGTGGAATGGAATGTGAAATGTAATCTAATGGAATGTGGAATTGAAAGTGGTATGGAAAGGAATGGAACGTGGAATGGAATGTAGCATGGAACGGAATGGAATGCGGAATGGATTGTGGAATTGAATGTGGAACGTATTGTGGAATGGAACTTGGAATGGATTGTGGAATGGAATGTGGATTGGAATGTGGAATGGAAAGTGGAATGTAACATGGAATGGAGCGTGGAATGTAATTTATTGGAACGTGTATTGGAATGTGGAATAGAATGGAATGTGGAATGAAATGTGGAATGGAATGTGGAATGAAATGTGGAAAGGAAAGGAATGGAATTTGGAATTGAATGTGCAATGGAATGGAAAGGAATGTGGAATCTAATGGAATGGAATGTGGAACGGCATGTGGAATGGAATGTGGAATGGAACGGAATGTAATGTGGAATGGAATGGGTATTGGAATGTTGAAAGGAAAGTGGAATGGAATGTAATGGAACGCGGAATGCAACGTGAAATGCCATCAAAGGGAACTTGGAATAGAACGTTGAATGGAACGTGGAAAGGAATGTGGAATGGAATAGAATGGAAAGTGGAATGGAATTTAATGGAATGTGGAATGGAATGTGGAATGGATTGCGGAATGTAATGTGGAACAGAACATAGAATGGAACGGAATGGAATGTTGAAAGGAACGTGGAATGGAGTGTGGAATGAAAGCTGTAACGGAACAGAATGGAATCTGAAACGGAATGTGGAACGGAATGTGGAATAGAAAGTCAAATGTAATGTAATGGAATGTTTAATTGAACGTGGAATGGAATGGATTGGAACATGGAATGGAATGTGGGATGGAATATAACGGAATGTGGAATGGATTGTGGAATGGAATGCAGTGGAACGTGCAATGCAATGTGAAATAGAGAGTAATGGAATGTGAAATGGAGTTTGGATTGCAATGTGGAATTGGACATCGACTTGAATGGAATGGAACGAATAATGGAATGTGGAATGGAACGGAACGGAATGTGGAATGCAAAGGAACGGAATGTGGAACGGAATGTGGAAAGGAAAGTGGAATGGAATGGAATGGAATGGGGAATGGAACGAGGAAATTAATTAAATGGAACTTGGAATGGAATGTAGAATGGAACGTTGAATGGAATGTGGAATGGAATGTAATGGAATGTGGAATGGAATGGAATAGAATATGGAATGGAAAGTAATGGAATGTGGAATGGAAAGTGGAATAGAATGGAGTGGAATGCGGAATGGAATGGAAAGGAATGTGTAATGGAATGTGGAATGAAATGGAATGCAATGTGGAGTGGAATGGAGTGGAATGTAGAATGAAATGAGGAACGGAATGTGGAATGGAATATGGAATGGATTGTGGAAAGGAATGTGGAATGGAATGGAATGGAATGTGAAATGGAATGTGGAATGGAAAAAAATGGAATGTGGAATGGAATGGGGAACGGAATGTGGAATGGAATGTGGAATGGAAAGTGGAAAGGAATCAGGAATGGAACAGAATGGAATGTGAAATTGAATGGAATGGAACGGAATGCAATATGAAATTGAATAGAAAGGAATTTGGAATGGAATGTTTAATGGAATGGAATGGAATGTGGTATGGAACGGAATGGAATGTGGAAAGAAAAGGAATGGTGTAGTATGGAATGTGGATTGGAATGTAATGGAATGGAATGTGGAATAGGATGTGGAATGGAATGGAATGGAACGTGGAATGGAATGTGGAATGGAACATGGAATGGAACGCGGAATGGAACGTGGAATGGAAAGTGCAATGGAAAGGGGAATGTAACGTGGAATGGAATGATTAATAGAATGGAATGGAACGTGGAATGGAATGGATTTTAATGGAATGTGGAATGGAATGGACTGGAAAGTGGAACAGAATGGAATGCAACGTGGAATGGAATGGATTTTAAAGGAATGTGGAATGGAATGGACTGGAAAGTGGAACAGAATGGAATGGAATGTGGAATAGAATGGAAATGAACGGAATGTGCAATGGAATGGAAATGAATGTGGAATTGAATGGAATGGAATGTGGAATGGATTGGAATGGAATACGGAATGGAATGAAATGGAATGTGGAATTGATTGGAATTGAATGTGCAATGGAATGAAATGGAATGTGGAATGGAATGGAGTGGAATTGAATAGAATGTGGACTGCAACTGAAAGAAATGGAATGGAATGTGGAATGGAATGCAATGGAATGGAATGTGGAATGGAATGGAATGGTTTATGGAACAGAATGTAATGGAATGTGGAATGGAACACGGACTGGAATATGGAATTTATATTGAATGGAATGAAATTGAAAGTGGAAAAAATTTGAATGGAATGTGGAATGGAATGGAATGGAAAAGAATGTGGACTAGAATGGAATGGAATGGAAATGAATGTGGATTGGAATGAAATGGAACATGGAATGGAAAGTGGGAAGAAGTGGAATGGAATGTGGAAAGGAATGGAATGGAATGTGGAATTGAATGGAATGGAATGTGGAATTAAATGGAATGGAATGTGGAATGAAACATGAAATGGAATGGAATTGAATGCGGAATTCATCGTGGAATGGAATGGAATGGGACGAGGAATTGATCGTGGAAAGTAACGTGGAATGGAATGGAATGGAATGTAGAATGGGATGTAGAATGCAGTGTGGAAAGGAATGGAATGCAATGTGGAATGGAATGTGGAATGGAATGGAAAGGAATGGAATGGAATATGGAATGGAACGTGGAATGGAACATCGAATGGAATGGAATGGAAGGTATAATGGAATGTGGAATGGAATGAAATGGAACATGGAATGGAATGTGGAATGGAATGCGGAATGTAATGGAATGGAATGTGGAATGGAATGGAATGGAATGTGGAATGGAATGGAATTGAATGCGGAATGGAATTTTGAATGGAATGTGGAATGGAATGTGGAATGGAATGGAATGGAAAGTAGAATGGAATGTGGAATGAAATGTTGAACGGAACAGAAGTAATGTGGAAAGGTATGTGTAATGGAATGTGGAAAGGAAAGTGGAACGGAAATTAATGGAACGTGGAATGGAATTTGGAATGGAACGTGGAAAGCAAGGTGAAATGGAATGGAATGGAATGTGGAATGGAATGCGGAATGGAATGTGGAATGGAATGGAATGCAATGTGGAAAGAAATAGGAAATGCAATATGGAATGTAATGTGGAATGTAATGTGAAACAGAAAGTGGAATGGAATGTGGAATGGAATGGACTGGAAAGTGGAACAGAATGGAGTGGAATGTGGAATGGAATGGAAATGACTGGAATGTGCAATGGAATGGAATTGAATGTGGAATTGAATAGAATGGAATGTGGAATGAATTGGAATGGAATATGGAATGGAATGAAATGGAATGAGGAATTGATTGGAATTGAATGTGCAATGGAATGAAATGGAATGTGGAATGGAATGGAGTGGAATTGAATAGAATGTGGACTGCAACTGAAAGAAATGGAATGGAATGTGGAATGGAATGCAATGGAATGGAATGTGGAATGGAATGGAATGGTTTATGGAACAGAATATAATGGAGTGTGGAATGGAACACGGACTGTAATATGGAAATTTATATTGAATGGCATGAAATGGAAAGTGGAAAAAATTGGAATGGAATGTGGAATGGAATGGAATGGAAAAGAATGTGGACTAGAATGGAATGGAATGGAACTGAATGTGGATTGGAATGAAATGGAACATGGAATGGAAAGTGGGAAGAAGTGGAATGGAATGTGGAAAGGAATGGAATGGAATGTGGAATTGAATGGAATGGAATGTGGAATTAAATGGAATGGAATGTGCAATGCAACATGAAATGGAATGGAATTGAATGCGGAATTCATCATGGAATGGAATGGAATGGGACGAGGAATTGAACATGGAAAGTAACGTGGAATGGAATGGAATGGAATGTAGAATGGAATGTAGAATGCAGTGTGGAAAGGAATGGAATGCAATGTGGAATGGAATGTGGAATGGAATGGAAAGGAATGGAATGGAATATGGAATGGAACGTGGAATGGAACATCGAATGGAATGGAATGGAAGGTATAATGGAATGTGGAATGGAATGAAATGCAACATGGAATGGAATGTGGAATGGAATGCGGAATGTAATGGAATGGAATGTGGAATGGAATGGAATGGAATGTGGAATGGAATGGAATTGAATGCGGAATGGAATTTTGAATGGAATGTGGAATGGAATGTGGAATGGAATGGAATGGAAAGTAGAATGGAATGTGGAATGGAATGTGGAACGGAACAGAAGTAATGTGGAAAGGTATGTGTAATGGAATGTGGAAAGGAAAGTGGAACGGAATTTAATGGAATGTGGAATGGAATTTGGAATGCAACGTGGAAAGCAAGGTGAAATGGAGTGGAATGGAATGTGGAATGGAATGTGGAATGGAATGGAATGCAATGTGGAAAGAAATAGGAAATGCAATGTGGAATTTAATGTGAAACTGAAAGTGGAATGGAATGTGGAATGGAATGGAATGGAATGTGGAATGGAATGCGGAATGCAACGGAATGTTATGAGGAATGGAATGTGGAATGGAATGTAATGGAATGGAATTTATTGTGGAATGGAATGTGGAATGCAAAGTGTAATGGAACGGAATGGAATGTGGAATGCAATGTGGAATGGAATGTGGAATGGGAAGTATAATGCAATGGAATGGAATGTGGAAAGGAACTTGGAATTGTAAGGAATAGAACACACAATGGAACATGGAATGGAACGTGGAAGGAACGTGGAATGGAATGTGGAATGGAACGTGGAGGGAAATGTGCAATGGAATGTGGAATGGAACGTGGAATGGAATGGAATGGAACGTGGAATGGAACATGGAACGGAAAGGAATGCAATATGGAATGGAAAGTGGAATAGAATGTGAAATGGTAAGTGGAATGGAATGGAATGGAACGTGGAATGGAGTGGGATGGAACGTGGAATGGAATGAAATAGAATGTGGAATGGAATAGTAAGAAATGTGGAATGGAATGGAATGGAATGGAATGCGGAATGTAATGGAATGGAATGTGGAATGTAGAATGGAATGGAATGGAATGGAACGGAATGGAACGGAATGTGGTATGGAATGGAATTGAGTGTGGAATGCAAAGGAATGGAATGTGGATTGGAGAGGAACGGAACGTGGTCTTGAATGGAAGGGAATGGAATGGAATGTGAAATGGAATGTGGAATTGAATGTGAAACGGAATGTGGAATGGAATGTTGAACATAGTAAAATGGAACGTGGAAAATAGATGGAATGGATTGTGGGGTGGAATGGAATGGAACAAGGAATGGAATGTGGAATGGAACTTGGAATGGAAGGCTGAATGGAATGTGGAAGGAATGCAGAATGGAAAGGAATGGAATGTGGAATGGAATTTAATGGAATGCAGAATGGAATGTGGAATGAAACGGAATGGAATGTAGAACGGAATGTGGAATGCAATGGACTCTGTAATGGAATGTTATTTAAAGGTAGGGAATATGGATTGGAATGGATTGAAAAGTGCAGTGGAATCTGGAATGGAATGGAATGGAATGTGGAATGGAACGTGGTGTTGATCATGGGATGGAACGCAGAAGGGAAAGTGGAATGGAACGTGGAAAGAAATGTCAAACGGAATGTAATCAAATGTGGAATGGAAGGGAAAGTAATGTGTAATGGAATGTGGAATGGAAGTTAACATAATGTGTAATGGAATGTGGAATAGAAAGGAATGAAATGGACAGGAATGTCGAATGGAATGGAATGGAATGTGTAATGGAAAGGAATGGAGTGTGGAATGGAATGGAATGATATGGAATGTGGAATGGAATTGAAAAGAATGGAATGGAATGTGGAATGTTTTGGAATGGGATGTGGAAAATAATGGGATGAAACGTGGAATGGAATGTGAAATGGAATGTGGAATGCAACGTAGAATGGAATGTGGAAAGCAATGTGGAATGGAATGGAATGGAATGGGGAATCGCATGTGGAATGGAATCGGGAATGGAATGAGGAATGGAATGAAATGTGGAATCTAATGGAATGGAATGTTGAATGGAATGTGAAATTCAATGGAATGGAATGTGGAATGGATTGTGGAATGCTATGTGGAATGCAATGGAATAGAATGTGGAATGGAATGTGCAATGGTATGGAATGGAATGTGGAACAGAATGTGGAATTGAATGTGGAATGGAATGTGGAATGGAACGTGGAATGCAACGTGGATTGGAATTGAATGGAAAGTGTAATGGAATGTGGAATGTAACAGAAGAGAATGTGGCATGGATCGTGGAGTGGAAATGAATGGAATGGGGAATGAAATGAAATGGAGTATCGAATGGTGTCTGGAATGGAACGGAATGGAATTTGTTACGGAATGTTGAATTTAATGTGGAATGGAATGTCGAATGGAATGTAGAATGGAAAGTGGAATGGAACGTGGAATTGAATGTGGAATAGAATGTGGAGTGGAATAGAATGGAATGTGGAATGGAATGTGGAATGGAATGGATTGGAATGTGGAATGGAATGTGGAATGGAATGGATTGGAACGTGGAATGAAAAGCAATGGAACGGAATGGAATGTGGAATGGAATGGAATGCAATGGAATGGAATGTACAATTGAATGGAATGCAACGTTGAAAGGATTGGATTGGAATGTGGAATGGAATTGAATGTAAGTTGAAAGGAATGTGGAATGGAATGAGTAATGGATTGTGTAATGGAATTGAATGGAATGTGGAATTTAGTGGAATGGCAAGTGGAATGAAATGGAATGGTTTGTGGAATGGTATGTGGAATGGAAAGCAGAGGAATGTGGAAAGGAATGTTGAATGGAATGGAATGGAAAGTGAAATGGAATGGAATGGAAAGTGTAATGGAATGGAATGGAATGTGGAATTGAATGTTGAATGGCATGGAATGGAAGGTGAAATGTAATGGAATGGAATGTGGAATGAAATGTGGAATTGAATGTGGAATGGTATGGCTGGAATGTGGAATGGTGTGGAATGGAAAGTGAAATAGAATGTGGAACAGAATGTGAAATGGAATGTGGAGTAGAATGAGAAACACAATGAAATGGAACGTGGAATGGAATGGAACGCAACGGGAAAAGGAATGGAATGGAATGCAACATGGAATGGAACGGGCAATGGAAAATGGAATGGAACCTGGAATGGAATGTGGAATGGAATGTTAAATGGAATGGAATGGAATGTGGAAAGAAATGTGGAATGGAATGTGGAATGGAATGCGGAATGGAATGCAATGGAATGAGAGTGGAATGTGAAATGCAATGCAATGGAATGTGGAATGGAATTTGGAATGGAATGTTTAATGGAATGTGGAACGGAACAGAAAGGAATCTGGAATGGAATGTGCAGTGGAATGTGGAATGGAACGGAATGGAATGTGGAATGGAATGTGCAATGCAATGTGGAATGGAACGAAATGGAATGTGGAATGGAATGTGAAATGGAACGTGCAATGGAACGTGTAATGGAATGTGGAATGGAATGGAATGGAATGTGGAATGGAATGTGGAATGCAAAGTGAAATGGAAAGGAATGGAATGGAATGTGGAATGGAATGTGGGGTGGAATGGAAAGGAATGTGCAATGGAATGTGGAATGGAATTGAAAAGATTGTGGAATAGAATGGAATGGAACGGAATGTGAAATGTAATGTGGAGTGGGATGTAATGGATGGTGCACTGGAATGTGAAATAGAATGGAATGGAACGTGGAATGCAATGTGGTATCGAATGGAATGGAATTGAATGTGGAATGGAATGGAATTGAATGTGGAATGGAATGTGGAATGGAATGGAATGGTATGTTGAATGGAATGGAATGGAATGGACAGTGAAATGGAATTTGGAATGGAATGTGGAATGGAATGAAATGGAATGTGGAATGGAATAGAATGGAATGCGGAATGGAAAGGGGAATGGAATGGAAAGTGGAATGGAATGGAACATGGAATGGAATGTGGAATGTATCGTGTAATGGAATGTGTAATGGAATGTGGAATGGAATGTCGAATAGAATGGAATCAAATGTAGAACGCAATGGAATAGGATGTGGAATGGAAAGGAATGGAACGTATTATGGAACGTGGAATGGAATTGAATGGAAAGTGGAATGAAATGTGGAATGGAATGGAATGGAATAAGGAATGGAATGGAATGGAAAGTGGAATGGAATGGAACATGGAATGGACTGTGGAATGTAACGTGTAATGGAATGTGGAATGGAATGTGGAATGGAATGTCGAATAGAATGGAATCGAATGTAGAACGCAATGGAATGGGATGTGGAATGGAAAGGAATGGAACGTATTATGGAACGTGGAATGGAATTGAATGGAATGTGGAATGAAAAGTGGAATGGAATGGAATGGAATGTGGAATGGAATGGAATGGAAAGTGGAATGGAATTGAAAGTGAAATGGAATGGAACGGAATGTGGAATGGAATGTTGAATGGCATGGAATGGAAGGTGAAATGGAATGGAATGGAATGTAGAATGGAATGTGGAATGGAATGTGGAATTGACTGGACTGGAATGTGGAATGGAGTGGACTAGAAAGTGAAATAGAATGTGGAACAGATTGTGAAATGGAATGTGGAGTGGAATGTGAAACAGAATGAAATGGAACGTGGAATGGAATGGAATGCATCATGTAAAGGAATGGAATGGAATTTAACACGGAATGGAAAGTGGAATGGAAAATGGAATAGAACATGGAATGGAATGTGGAATGGAATGTTGAATAGAATGGAAAGGAATGTGGAATGAAATGTGGAATGGAATGGAGTGAAATGTGGAACGGAATGTGGAATGGAATGCAATGGAATGAGAATGGAATGTGAAATTGAATGGAATGGAATGTGGAATGGAATTTGGAATGGAACGTGGAATGGAATGGGAAGGAATCTGGAATGGTATGTGGAATGGAATGTGCAATGGAATGTGGAATGGAACGGAATGCAATGTGGAATGTAACGTGGAATGGAATGTGGAATGGAACGTGGAAAGGAATGTGGAATAGAATGGAATGGAATGTGGATTGAAATGTGGAATGCAATGTGAAATGGAAAGGAGTGGAAAGCAAAGTGGAATAAAATATTGAGTGGAATGGATTGGAATGTGCAATGGAATGTGCAATGGAACTGAAAGGAATGTGGAATACAATGGAATGGAATGTAATGTGGAATGTAATGTGGAATGGAACGGAATGGAATGTGGAACAGAATGGAATGGAAAGAGTAATGCAATGTAATTGAATGGAATTTAAAGTGAAATAGAATGTGGAATGGAATGTGAAATGGAATGAGGAATGGAATGCGGAATGGAATGAATTGAAACGAGGAATTTAATGGAATAGAATGGAAAGGAATGGAATAGAATGGAACATGGAATGGAACATGGAATGGAGTGCGGTATGAAATGCGGAATGGAATAGAAAGTAATGTGGAATGGAATGTGGAAAGGAATGCAATTGAAAGAGAATGGAATGTGGAATGGTGTGGAATGGTATGGAATGGAATATGGAATGGAATGTTGGATGGAATATGGAATGGAATGTGGAATGCAATGTGGAATGGAACGGAATGGAATGTCGAATGGAATGTTGAACGGAATGTGGAATGGAATGTGGAACGCAATATGGAATGGAATGGAATGGAGTGTGGAATTGAATGTGGAATGGAAAGCGGAATGGAATGTAGAATGGAACGGAATGTAATGTGGAATGGAATATGGAATGTTGAATGGAATGTGGAATGGAATGTGGAATCGAAAAGAATGGAATGTGGAACAGAATGTGGAATGGAATGTGGAATGGATAATGGAATGGAATGTGGAATGGAATGGAATGGAACGTGGAATGGAATGTGGAATGCAAAACAAAATGGAAAGGAATGGAATGGAATGTCGAATGGAATGTGGAGTGGAATGGAATGAAATGTGCAATGGAATGTGTATTGGAATGGAATGGAACATGGAATGCAATGTGGCATCGAATGCAGTGGAATTGAAAGTGGAATGGAATGGAATGGCATTGAATGTGGAATGGAATGTGGAATGGAATGGAATGGTATGTTAAATGGAATGGATTGGAATGGAAAGTGAAATGGAATTGGGAGTGGAATGTGGAATCGAATGAAATGGAATGTGGAATGGAATAGAATGGAATGTGGAATGGAAAGTGGAATGGAATGGAACATGGAATGGAATGTGGAATGGAATGTGTAATGGAAAGCGGAATGGAATGTGGAATGGAATGTGGAATGGAATATGGAATAAAATGTAGGATGGAATTTGGAACGGAACAGAATGGAATGTGGAATGGAAAGCAATGGAACGTGCAATGGAACGGAATGCAATGTGGAATGAAATGTTGAATGAAATGTGCAATGGAATGTGGAATGGAATAGAAAGGAATGTGGAATGGAAAGTGGAGTTGAGTGGAAAGGAATGTTGAACAGAATGCAAAGGAATGTGCAATTGAATGTCGAATTTAATGGAATGGACTCTGAAACGGAATGTCGAATGGAATGGAATGGAAGGGGAAATCGAATGTGAAATGGAAAAGACAGGAATGTGGAAAAGAATGTGGAGTGGAATGTGGAATGGAATGGAATGGAATGTGGAATGGAATGGAATGGAATGTGGAATATAATGGAATGGAATGGACTGGAATGGTAAAGGAATGGAATGTAAAGTGGAATGCAATGGAATGGAATGAAATGAGGAATGGAATGGAGTGGAATATGGAATGTAATGCAATGGAATGAAATGAAGAATTGAAAGGAATGGAATGTGGAATGGAATAGAAAGGAATGTGGAATGGAATGGAATAGAACATGAAATGGAATGTGGATTCGAAAAGAATGGAATGTGGAATGAAATGGAATGGAAAGTGGAAAAGAAATTAGAATTGAATGTGGAATGGAAAGTGGAATGGAATGGAATGGAAAGTGGAATGGAATTGAATGGAATGTGGAATAGAACGGAATGGGACGCAATGGAAAGCAGAATGGAATGGAATAGAATGTGGAATGCAATGGAATGGAGTGAAATTTAGAATTGAATGGAATGGAAAGTGGAATGGAATGGAATGGAATGTGGAATGGGATGGAATGGAACGTGGAATGGAATGTGGAATGGAATGCGGAATGGCATGTGGAATGTAACGGTATGGTATGTTGACTGTAATGAAATGCAATATGGAATAGAATGGAATGGAATGGAATGTGGAATGGAATGGAATGGAATGCGGAATTGGATGCAATGGAATATGGAATGGAATGGAATGGAACATGGAATAGAAGGTGGAATGGAATGGAATGCAACGTGAATTGCAATGTGGAAAGGAATATGGAATGAAAAGTGAAATGGAACGTGTAATGGAATGGAAAGCAACGTAAAAAATTGGAATGGAAAGTGGAAAGTAATATGGAATGGAATGCGGAATGGGACGTGGAACACAATGCAATGCAACTTGGAATGGAATGAGGTAAAATGTAGAATGGAATAGAAAGGAATGTGGAATGGAATGGATTGGAATGTGGAAGGGAATGTATTGGAATGTGGAATGGAATGGAATGGAACGTGGAATGGAATGTGGAATGGTACATGGACAGGATTGTTTATTGGAATGGAATGGAATGTGTAATGGAATGTGGAATGGATCGTGGAATGGAATGGAATGGAATGAGCAACGGAATGGAAAGGAATGTATACTTTAATGGTGTGGAATGGAATGGAAAGTGAAATAGAATGTGGAACGGAACGTGACATGGAAATTGGAATGGAATGTGGAACGGAATGAAATGGAACGTGGAATGGAATGGAATGGAACGTGGAATGGAATGGAATGGAACGTGGAATGGAATGTGGAATGGATTATGGAATGGAAAGAGGAATGGAATGTGGAATGGAACGTGGAATAGAACGAGGAATGGATCCTGGAATGGAAGGAGGAATGGAAAATGGAATGGAATGTGGAATGGAATGGAATGCAATGTTGTATGAAATGTGGAATGGAATGGAATGTTGAATGGAATGTGGAATGGAATGCAATGGAATGAGAATGGAAAGTGGAAATGAATGGAATCGAATGTGGAATGGAATGTGGAATGGAATTGATTGAACTGTGGAATGGAATGTGGAAAGGAGTGTTTAATTGAATGGAATGGAATGTGGAATGGAATGTGTCAGGGAATTTAATGAAATGTGGAATGTATAGTGGATTGGAATGTAGAATTGATTGAGGAATGGAATGTGGAATAGAACGGAATAGAATGTGGAATTGAATGTGGAAGGGAATGTGGAGGGGAATGGAATGGAATGTGGAATGGAACGTACCATGTATCATGGAATTGAATGTGGAATGGATCATGGAATGGAACGTGAAATGGAATGTGGAATGGAATGTGGAATGAAATATGGAATGGAACGTGAAATTGAATGGAATGGAATGTTTAATGGAACGTGGAATGGAATGGAATGAAATGTGGAATGGAATGTGGAATGTAATGTAATGGAAAGTGAATGGAATCTGGAAAGCAAATTGGAATGGAATGGAATGGAATGTGGAATGGAATGCGGAATGTAATGGAATGGAAAGTGGAATGGAATGTGGAATGGAATATGGAATGGAACATGGTATTGAAACTGCAATGGAACGAGGAATGGAATGGAATGGAAAGTGTAGTGGAACTTGGAAAGAATGGAATGGAACTTGGATTGGAATGTGGAATGGAATGTGGCATGGAACGTGGAATGGAATGCATTGGAATGTGGACTGGAATCGGATGGAACTTGGAATGCAATGTGGAATGGAATGCGGAATGGAACGTGGAATGCAAAGGGGAGTGAAATGGAATGGAATGGGCATTGGAATGTGGAAAGGAATGGAATGCAACGTTGAATGGAATGGAATGGAAAATTGAAAGGGAATGAATGGAGTGGAATGTGGAATGGAATCGAATAGAATGGAATGGAATGCGGAATGCAAAGGAATGGAATGTAGAATGTAATGGAACTGAATGGAATGTGGAATGGATTGGAATGGAATGGAATGGAATGTGGAATAGAATGGAATGGAATGTGGATTGGAATGGAATGGAATGTAATACAATGTGCAATAGAATGGAATGGAATGAGGAATGGAATGGATTAGAATGTGGAATACAATGGAAAGGAACTTGGAATGGAATGTGGATTGGAATGGAATGGAAAGTGGAATGGAATGGACTGCGGAATGGAATGTGGAATGGAATGTGGAATGGAATGGAAAGGAATGTGGAATGTCATTTGAACTGGAATGCAATGGTATGCGGAATTGAATGTGCAACGAAATGAAATGGAATGAGAACGGAACATGGAATGGAATGTGGAATGGAATGTGGAATGGACCACGGAATGGGATGTGGAATGGAAGGAGGAATGGAATGCAATGGAATGGAATGTGGAATGGAAAGTGAATTGGAATGCAATGGAATGTGGAAAGTAATGTGGAATGAAATGCAATGGAATGAGAATGGACTGTGGAATGGAATGTGGAATGGAATGTGGAATGGAATGTGGAATGGAATGGAATGGAATGTGAAATGAAATGTGGAATGGAAAGGAATGTGGAATGGAATGTGTAATGGAATGTGGAATGGAATGGAATAGGATATGGAATGAAATGTGGAATGGAATGTGTAATAAAATGGAATGGAATGTGGAAAGGAATGGAATGGATTGTGGAATGGGATGTGGAAAGGAATGGCATGCAATTTGGAATGAAATGTGGAATGGAACGGAATGGAATGTGGAATGAAATATGGAACACAATGTAATGGAATGTGGAATAGAATGTGCAATGGAAGTTGGAATGGAATGTGAAATGGAATGTGGCATGGAACGCAATGGAATGTGGAATGGAATGTGGAATTGAATATGGAATGGAACGGAATGGAAAGTAGAATGGAAAGTGGAATGGAATGTGGAATGGGACCTGGAATGTAATGGAATGGAACGTGTAATGGAACATGGAACGGAATGGAATTGAAAGTGGTATGGAAAGGGATGGAATGTGGAATGGAATGGAATGGAATGTGGAATGGAATGGAATGGAATGTGGAAAGGAATGTGCAATGCAATGCAATGGAATGTGGAATGGAACGCTTTGGAATGTGGAATGGAATGTGGAATGGCATATGGAATGGAACGGAATGGTATGTGGAATGTAAAGTGGAATGGAGCGGGGAATGGAATGTGGAACGGAACAGAATGGAATGTTCAATGGAATGTGGAATCAAAAGTGGAATGGAATGGAATAGACTGTGAAATGGAATGGTATGGAATGGTAGGGAATGTGGAATGGAATAGAATGGAATGTGGAATGGAAAGTGGAATGGAATGTGGAACAGAAGGTGGAATGCAATGCGGAAAGGAATGCAATGGAAAGTGGAATGGAATGTGGGATGGAATGTTATGGACCGTGGAATGGAATGTGGAAAGGAATGTGGAATGGAATGGAATGGAATGTGGCAGGGAAAGTGGGATGGAATGTGGAATGTAATGGAAGGAATATGGAATGGAATGTGAAATGAAATGGAATGGAATGTCAAATGGAATGTGGAAAGGAATCTGAAATGGAAAGCAGAATGGAATGTGGAATGCAATGTGGAATATATCGTGGAATGGAACATGGAATACAATGGAATGCAACGTGTAACGGAGAGTGGAATGGAAAGGAATGGTATGTGGAATGGAATGTTTAATGGAATGTGGAATGGAATTTAGTGGAATGTGGAATGTAATGTGGAAACGAATGGATTGGAAAGAGGAATGGAATATTCAATGGAATGTGCAACGGAATGTGGAATTGAATGGAATGGAACGTGTAATGGAATGGAGTGGAACATGGAATGGAACGTGGAACGGAACGCGGAATGGAATGGAATGGAACGTGGAATGTAATGCGGAATGGAATGTGGAAATGAATGGAATGTGGAAAGGAATGGAATGGAATGTATAATGGAATGCAATGGAATGTTGAATGCAATGGAATGGTGAATGCAATGTAATGGTGTGTGATATGGAATGAGGAATGGAATGTGGAATGGAATGGAATGGAAAGTGCAATGGAATGGAATGGAAAGTGGATTTTATGTGGAATGGAATGTCGAATGGAATTGAATGGAATGTGGAATGTAATAAATACGAATGTGGAATGAAATTGAGTGGAATGGAATGGAATGTGGTGTGGAAAGTTGAACGGAATAGAATGGAATATGGAATGGACTGTGGAATAGAATGGAATGGAATGTGGCATGGAATGTGGAATGGAATGGAGTAGAATGTGGAATGGAACGTGGAATTGAATGTAGAATGAAACGGAATGTAATGTGGAATGGACTGCAGAATGGATTGCGGAAATGTAAGTGGAATGGAATGGAATGCAACGTGAAATGGAATGTGGAATTAATTAGGATGGAATATGGAATGGAATGTGAAATGGAATGGAATGGAATGTGGAAAGGAACCTGAAATGGAATGGAATGGAAAGTGGAATGGAATGTGGAATATAATGTGGAATGTAATGTAGAATTGAATGGAATGAAACGTGGAATGGAATGGAGTATAATGTGGAAAGGAATGTGGAATGGAATGCAATGGAGTGAGTGATGGAACGGAATGGAATGTGGAATGGAATGTGGAATAGAATGTGGAATGGAACGGAATGCAATGTGGAATAGAGTGTTTAATGGAATGAAATGGAAAGTGTAATGGAATGGAACGGAATGTGGAATGGAAAGGAATGTAATGTGGAATGGAATGTGGAAACGATAGTGGAATATAATGGATTGGAATGTGGAATGGGACGTGGAATGGAATGCAATGGAAAGTGGAATTGAACGTGGATTGTAAACTGGAATGGAATGGAACGGAATGGAATTTGGAATGGAATGGAATGGAATGCTGAATGTAATGTAATTGAATATGGAATAGAATGAAATGGAATGGAATGTAGAATGGAATGTGGAATGGAATGTGGAACGGAATGGAATGGAATGTGGATTGGAATGGAAAGGAAAGTGGAATGGAATGGAATGGAATGTGGAATGGAATGTGGAATGGAATGGAAGGCGGGATGGAATGGAACAGAATGTGGAATGGAATGTTAAATAGAATGTTGAATGGAAGGGAATGGAATGTGGAATGGAACGTGGAATAGAATGCAATGGAACGTGGAATGGAAAGTGGAATGGATCATGTAATGGAACGTAGAATGGAATGTGTAATGGAACGTGGAATGAAATGTGCAATGGAATGTGGATTGGAACGTGGAATGGAATGGAAAGGAACGTGGAATTTAACATCCAATTGAATGGAATGGAAAGTGAAATTGAAAGTGGAATAGAATGTGGAACGGAATGTGGAATGCAACGTGAAATGGAATGGAATGGAACGTGGAGTGGAACGTGGAATGGAATGGAAAGGAACTTGGAATAGAATGGAATGGAACATGGAACGAAATGTGGAATGGATTGTGGAATGTGACGTGGAATAGAATGGAATGCAACTTAGAATGGAATGTGGAATGGAATGTGGAATGGAATGGAATGCAATGTGCAATGCACTGGAATGGAATGTAGAATAGAAAGGAATGGAATGGAATGGAATGGAATGGGAATGGAATGGAACAGAACGTGCAATTCATAGGAATGAAATAAGGAATTCAATGGAACGGAATGTGAAATGGAATGGAATTCCATGTGGAATGTAATGTGGAATGGAATGGAAGGGAATGTGGAATGGAATGATGAATGTAACGTGGAATGGAATGTGGAATAGAATGGCATGGAATGTTGAATGGAATGTGGAATGGAACGGAATATAATGTGATATTGAATGTGGATTGGAACGTGGAAAGTAAAGTGGAATGGAATGGAATGGAAAGTGGAATGGAACGTTGAATGGAATACAATGAAACGTGGAATGGAATGTGGAATGGAATGGAATGGAACGTGCAATGGAACGTTGAATGTAACCCGGAATCGAAATTGGAATGGAACGTGGAATGGAATGGAGTGAAATGTTGAATGTAATGGAATGCAATGTGGATTGGAATGCAATGGATTATGGAATGTAACGTGGAATGTAATGGAATGGAAGGTGGAATGGAACGTGGAATGGAACATCTAATGGAATGTAGAATGGAACGTGGAATTGAATGGAATGGAACGCCTAATTGAAATTAGAATGGAAAGTGGAAAGGAATGGAATGGAACGTGGAATGGAATGTGGACCGGAATGTGGAAATTAAACGAATGGAGCGTGGAATGAAATGGAATGGAATGTGGAATGGAATGTGGAATGGAATGGAAGGGAATGTGGAATGGAATGTGGTATGGGATGTGGAATGGAATGCAATGGAATGTGGAATAGAAAGTGGAATGGAATGGAAAACAATGGGAAAGGGAATGTGGAATGCAATGTGGAATGGAATGTGGAATAGAATGTGGAAGGAAATGGAATGGAATGTGGAAAGGAATGTGGAATGAAATGAAATGGAATGTGGAAAGGAATGTGGAATGGAATGGAATCGAATGTGGAATGGTATGTCGATTGCAATGGAATGGAATGTGGAATGGAATGTGGAATGGAACGTGGAATGGAGTGGAATGCAATGTGGAATGGAACGTGGAATGGAATGGAATGGAACATGGAATGCAAACTGGAATGGAACATGGAATGGAATGTGGAATGGAATGTGGAATGGAATGGAATGGAATGTGGAATGGAAATGGAATTGAATGGAAAGTGGAATGGAATGTGGAATGGAATGTGGAATGGAACTTGGAATGGAGTGGAATGCAATGTGGAATGGAACGTGGAATGGAATGGAATGGAACGTCGAATGGAGTGTGGAATGCAATGTGGAATAGAATGTGGACTGGAACGTGGAATGGAATTCAATGGAATGTGCAATGGAAAGCAGAATGGAATCTGGAATGGAAAGTGGAAAGAAATGTAATGGAATGTGGAATGGAAAGTGGAACGGAAGGTGCAATGGAATGGAATGGAATGTGGAATGGAATGGATTGGAGTGTGCAACGGAATGTGGAATGAAACGGAATGAATGTGGAATGGAATGTGGAAGGGAATGGAATGGAATGTGGAATGGAATGGAATGTGGAATGGAATGGAATGTGGAATGGAATGGAATGGAATGGAATGTGGAATGGAATGAGGAATGGAATGTTGAATGCAATGGAATGGAACGTGGAATGGGATGGACTAGAATGTGGAATCGAAGCTGGAATGGAATGTGGAAGTGAATTTGGAATGGAACGTGGAATGGAACGTGGAATGGAACGTGGAATGGAATGGAAGAGAATGTGTAATAGAAAGGAATGGGATGTGGAATGGAATGTGGAATGGAATGGAATGGAATTTGGAATTGAGTGGAATGGAATGTAGAATGGAAGGTGGAAGAGAATATGCAATGTAACGTGGAATGGAAAGGAATGGAATGTGGAAAGGAACGGAGTGGAAGGTGGAATCAAATGGAATATTACGTGGAATGGAATGTGGAATGGAATGGAATGGATTGTGGAAAAGAATGTGTAATGGAATGGAATGAAATCTGAAATGGAATGGAATGAAATGTGAAATGGAAAGTGGAGTGGAACGTGGAAAAGAACGTGGAATGGAACTTGGAATTTAATGTGGAATGGAATGGAAAAGAATGAGAATGAAATGGATTGGAATGTGGAATAGAATGTGGTATGGAATGGAATGGAATGTTGAATGGAAAAGAATGGAAAGGCACGGAATATGGAATGGAAGGAAACGGAATGTGGAATGGAACATGGAATGGAATGGAATGGAACGTGGAATGGAATGCGGAATGGAATTATTAATGGAACTTTGAATGAAACATGCAATGGAATGGAATGCAACGTGGAATGCAATGTGGAATGGAAAGGAATGGAACGTGGATTGTGACATGGGATGGAACATGGAATGCGACATAGAATGGAAAGTGGAATGGAATGTGCAATGGAACAGAATGGAATGTGGAATGTAATGGAATGGATTGTGGAATGTAATGGAATGGAGTGGAATGTGGAATGGAATGGAATATAGTGGAATGGAATGCGGAATTCAACAGAGTGTAATGTGGAATGGAATGGAATGGAATGGAATGGAATGTGGAATGGAATGGAATGCAAAGGAATGGAATGAGGAATTTAATGGAATAGAATATGGAATGGAAAGAACTGGAAAGTGGAATGGAATGTGAAATGGAATGTGGAATGGAACAGAATGGAATGTGGAATGGAATACGGAATGGAGTGTGGAATGGAATGGAATGTGGAACGGAATGTGGCATGGAATTTAAAGGAATGTGGAAAGCAAAGTGGATTGGAATGAGGAATGGATTTTGTAATGGAATGCGGACTGGAACGCAATAGCATGTTGAATGTACTGTGGAATGGAGTGTGGAATGGAACTTGGAATGAAATGCAATGGAATGTGGAAAGGAACGTTGAATGAAATGGAATGGAAAGTGGAATGGAATGTAAATTGGAATGCAATGGAATGTGGAATGGAATGTGGAATGAAATGCAATGGAATGAGAATGGAATGTAGAATAGAAGGTGGAATGGAAAGTGGAATGGAATGGAATGGAAAGTGGATTGGAATGTGGAATGGAATGGAATACAATGTGGAATGGAATGTGGAATGGAATGTGGAATGGAATGGAATGGAATGTGGAATGGAATGTGGCATGGAATGTGGAATTCTATGTGGAATGGAAAGGAATGGGATGTGGAATGAAATGTGCAATGGAATGTGTAATAGAATTTAAAGGAATGTGGAAAGGAATGTGGAATGGAATGTTTAATGGAATGGGATGGAATGTGGAATGGAATGTGGAATGAAATGTAATGGAATGTGAAATGATGTGGAATGGAATGTAATGAAATGTAGAATGGAATATGGAATGAAACGGAATGTGGAATGGAATATGGAATGAAACGGAATGTGGAATGGAATGTGGAATGGAATGTGAAATGGAATGCAATGTGGAATTCAAAGTGTAATGGTACTGAATGGAATGTGGAATGGTATGTGGAAGGAATTAGAACGGAATGTGGAATGGAAAGTTTAATGAAACGTGGAATGGAACGTGTAATTGAATGGAATGGAACTTGGAATAAAATGTGGAATGGAATAGAAGGGAATGTGGAATGAAATGAGGAGTGTAATGGAATGGAATGTGGAATGGAATGGAATGGAATGTGGAATGGAATGAAGAATGGAACGGAATGTAATACGGAATGAACTTTAATGGAATGTGGAATGGAAAGTGGAATGGAATGTGGAATGCACAGTGGAATGAAATGTGGAATGCCTTGTAGAATGGAATGTAGAATGGAATGGTAAGGATGGTGGAATGGAATATAGAAAGGAGTGTGGAACGGAACTTGGAATGGAATGCAATGGAATTTCGAATGGAACGTGGAATGGAATGGAATGGAACGTGGAATGGAACGTGGAAAGGAACGTGGAAATGAATGTTGAATTTAACTTGGCATGGAATGTGGAATGGAATGTGCAATGGAACGGAATGGAATGTGGAATGGAATATGGAATTCAATGTGGAATGGACCGTGGAATGGAATGTGGAATGGAATGTGGAATGGAATTGAATGGAATGGAATGGAATGTGGAATGGAATAGAATGGAATGTGGAATGGAATGGAATGAATTGTGGAATGAAATGTCGATTGGAATGGAATGCAATGTGCAATGGAATGGACTGGAATGTGGACTGGAATGTCGAGCGGAATTTAATTCAAATTGGAATGGAACGTGCAATGGAATGGAATGCAAGGGCATGGAATCTCGAATGGAATGGAATGGAATGTGGAGTGGAATGTGGAATGGAACGGTATGGATGGTGGAATGGAATATGGAATGGAGTATGGAATGGAAATTGGAATGGAATGCAATGGAATGTCGAATGGAACGTGGAATGGAAGGGAATGGAACGTGGAATGGAACGTGGAAAGGAACGTTTAAAGGAATGCGCAATTGAACTTGGTATGGAATGTGCAATGGAACGTAAAATGTAATGGAATGTAATGTGGAATGTAATATGGAAATGAGTGTTGAAAGAACAGTGGAATTGAATGGAATTGAACGAAATGGAAAGTGGAATGGAATGGAATAGAATGTGGAATATAATGTGGAATGGAAATGAATGGAATGGAATGTCGAATGGAACTTGGAATGGAATGTGCAATGGAATGTGGAATGGAATAGAATAGAATGTGGAAAGAAATGTGGAATGGAAAAGAATGGAATGGAATGGAAAGAGGAATGGAATAGAGAGGAATATTTAACGGAATGGAATATGAAATGGAATGGAATGGAAAGGAATGTGGAATGGAGTGTTGACTGGAATGCAATGGAGAGTGGAATGGAAAGTGGAATGGAATGGAATGTGGAATGGAATGGAACTCAATGTGGAATGGAATGTGGAATGGAATGGAAAGTGGAATGGAATGTGGAATGGAATGGAAAGTGGAATGCAATATCGAATGAAATGGAAAGGACTGTGGTATGGAATGTTGAATGGAATGGAATGGAATGTGGAATGAAATTGAATGGAAAGTGGAATGGAAAGTGAAATGGTATGGAATGCAACGTGGAATGTAACGTGGAATGGAACATGGTATGGAATGCAATGTGGAATGGAATGTGGAATGGAATGTAGAATGAAATGGAACGGAATACAATGTGGAATGGATTGGAATGGAATGTGGAATGGAATGGAATGTGGAATGGAATTTCGAATGGAATGGAATAGAAAGGAATATGGTTTGGAATGGAATGGAATATGGAATGGAATGGAATGTGGAATGGAATGGAATGCAATGTGGAATGGAATGTGCAATGGAATGGAAAGTGGAATGGATTATCGAATGAAATGGAAACGAATGTGGTACGGAATGCTGAATGAAATGGAAAGGAATGCGGAATGAAATTGAATGGAATGTTGAATGGAAAATGTAATGGTATGGATTGGAATGTGGAATGTAATGTGGAATGGAACGGGGTATGGAATGGAATATGGAATGGAATGTGGAATGGAATGTAGAATGAAATGGAACGGAATGCAATGTGGAATGGATTGGAATGGAATGGAATGGAATGGAATGGAATGAAATGAAATGGATTGTGGAAGGGAATGGAATGGAATGTGGAATGGAACTTGGAATGGAATGGAATAGAATGAGGAATAGAGTGGAATGGGATGTGGAATGGAATGTGGAATGGAATGTGGAATGGAATGAAATGTAATGCGGAATGGAATGGAAAGGAATGTGGAAAGGAATGTGGAATGGAATGGAAAGGAATGTGTAAAGGAATGGAATGGAATGGAATGGAATGGAATGGAATGGAATGGAATGGAATGGAATGGAATGGAATGGAATGGAATGGAATCGAATGGGATGTGGAATGGAATGGAATGGAATGTGGAATGGAATCAAATGGAATGTGGAATGGGATATCGAATGGAATGTGTAATGCAGAGTAATGGAATGCAATGTGGAATGGAATGGAAAGGAATGTGGAATGGAATGGAAATGAATGTGGAATGGAATAGAATGCAGTCTGGAATAGAATGGAATGGAACGTGGAAAGGAATGGAATGCTATCTAGAATGCAATGTGGAAGGGAGTGAAATGGAATGTGGAATGGAATGTGGAATGGAATGGAATGGAATGGAATGGAATGGAATGTGAAATGGAAAGTGGTATGTGATGGAATAAAATGTGGAATCGCATGGAATGGAATATGTAATGGAAAGTGGAATGCAAGGTTGAATGGATTGGAATGGAACATGGAATGGGAGGTTGAGTAGAAAGTGGAATAGAATGGAAAGCAACGTGGAATGGAACGTGGAATGGAACGTAGAATTGAAAGTGGAATGTTATGGAATGGAAAGTGGAACGGAAACTGGAATGGAACGTGGAATGGAACGTGGAATGTAATTGAATGTAACGTGGAACGGAATGGCATGGAATGTGGAGTGGAATGGGATGGAATTTGTAATGGAATGGAATGGAATGGTATTTGGAGTGCTATAGAATGGAATGGAATGGATTGTGGAATGGAATGGAATGGAATGTGGAATGGATTGGAATGGAAAGTGGAATGGAATGCAATGGAATATTGAATGCAATGGAATGGAATATGTAAAGGAATTGAATGGAATGGAATTGAAGGGAATGGAATGTGGATTTGAAAGAAATGGAATGTGGAATGCAAACTGGAATGACATAGAATGGAATGTGGAATGGAATGTGGAATGGAATGGAATGGAAAGTGGAATGGAATTGAATGGAATGTGGAATGGAATGTAGAATGGAAGGGAAAGAAATGTGGAATGGAATGTGGAATGGAATGGAATGTGGAATGGAACGGAATGGAATGTGGAATGGAAAGGAATGGAATGTGGAATTTAACGTGGAATGGAAAGTGTAATGGAATGGAATGGAATGTGTAATGGAACGCAGAATGGAATGGAAAGGAACGCGGAACGGAAGGTGGAATGTAACTTTGAATGGAAAGTGGAATGCAATGTGAAAGTGGAATGGAATGGAATGTGTTATGGAATGGAATGGAATGTGGAATGGAATTTGAAATGGAATGTGGAAAGGAATTCGGAACGGAATGGAATACAATGTGGAATGGAATGTGGAATGGAACGTGGAATGGAATGTTGAATAGAACGTGGAGTGGAAAGTGGAATGGAATGTGGAATGTGGAATGGAAAGGAAAGGAATGTGGAATGGATTGGAATGGAATGTGTTATGGAATGGTATGGAAACTGGAATGGAATGTGGAATGGAACGTGGAATGAAATGCAATGCAATGTGAAATGCAATGTGGAGTGGAATGGACGGTGGAATGGAATGGAAAGGAATTTGGAATGGAATGGAATGGAATATGGAATGGAATGTGGGATGGAATGGAATGGAATGTGTAATGGAAAGGAATGGAATGTGGAATTTAACATGTCATAGAATGGAATGCAATGAGGAATGGAATGTGGAATGGAATATAATGGAATGGAATGTGGAATGGAATTGAATGGAACGTGGAATGGAATTGAATGGAATCTGGAAAGGAACATGGAATGGACGGGAAGGTGGAATGGAACGTCGAATGGAATGAAATGGAACATTGAATGCACCGTGGAAAGGAATGTGTAATCAAACGTGGAATGGAAAGTGAAACGGAATGTGGAATGTGGAATGGAATGGAATGGAATGTGTAATGGAATTGAATGGAATGGAAAGCATTGTGGAATGGAATGTGCAATGGAATAGAATGGAATGTGGAATGCAATGTAGAATGGAATGGAATGCAATGTGGAATGGAATGCGGAGTGGAATGGAATGCAAAGAAGAATGGAACATGGAATGGAACGTGGAATGGAGTGGAATGGAATGTGGATTGGATTGGAATGGAATGGAATGTGGAATGGATGGACTGTGGAATGGAAAGTGGATTGGAATGTGGAAAGGAGCGTGAAATGGAATGAAATGGAATGTGGAATGGAACATGTAATGGAACGTGGAAAGGAACATGGAAAGGAATGTGAAATTGAACTTGGCATGGAATGTGAAATGGAATGTGCAATGGAACGGAATGGAATGTGGAATGGAATATGGAATTTGGTGTTGAATGGACCGTGGAACGGAATGGAATGGAATGCGGAATGGAAAGTGGAATGGAATGGAATGGAATGGAATGGAATGGAATGTGGAATGGAATGGAATGGAATGTGGAATGGAATGAATGGAATGTGGAATGCACTGGAATGGGGAGCGGAATGGAATTTGGAATGGAATGTGGAATATAATGTGGAATGGAATTGATGGGAATGTGGAATGGCATGTGAGTTGGAATGCAATGGAATCTGTAATGGAAAGTCTAAATAAATGTAATGGAATGAGAATAGATTGTGGACTGGAATGTGGAATGGAAATTGGAATGGACTGCGGAATGGAATGTGGAAAGGAATGTGGAATGGAATGGAATGGAATGGAATGTGGAATGGATTGTGAAATGGTATGCAATGGAATGTGGAATGGAATGTGAAATGAAGTGCAATGCAATGAGAATGGAATGTGCAATGGAATGTGGAATGGAATGGAATCGAAAGTGGAATGGAACATGGAATGTAATCGAATGGAACGTGGAATGGAGAGTGGAATGGAATGTGAAACGGAATGTGGAATGGAATAGAATGGAATGTGGAATGGAATGTGGAATGGAGTGTGGAATGGAATGTAATGGAATGTGGAAAGGAATGTGGCAGGGAATTTAATGGAATGTGGAAAGCAAAGTGGATTGGAATGTGGAATGGATTGTGGAATTGAACGGAATAGAATGTGTAATGGAACGGAATAGAATGTGAAATGTAATGTGGAATGGATTGTGGAATGGAACTTGGAATGAAAGGCAATGGAGTGTGGAAAGGAACGTGGAATGCGATGGAATGGAAAGTGGAATGGAATGTGGAATGGAATTTGGAAAGGAATGGAGTGTAATGTGGAATGGAACGTGAAATGCAATAGAATTGAACATGGAATGTAATGTGGAATGGAACATGGCATGGAATATGGAATTGAAGGTGGTATAGAATGTGGAATGAAATGTGGAATGGAGTCTGTAATTGAGTGTGGAATGGAAAGTGGAATTGAATGGAATGGAAAGAAATGGAATTTGGAGTGGAATGAAATGGAATGTGGAATGAAATGGAATTGAACATGGAAGGGAACGTGGGATGGAACGTGGAATGGAACGTGGAATGGAAAGTGGAAAGGAACATGGAATGGAACGTGGGATGGAACGTGGAATGGAACGTGGAAGAGAGCGGAATTGAAGGTGGAAGGGAATGGAATGGAACATGGAAAGGAATGGTAAGGAATGGAAAGGAATGTGGAATGGAATGGTGTAGAAGGTACATTGGAATATGGAATGGAATGGAATGTAAAATGGAATGGAATGGAATAGAATATGGAATTCAATGGAATGGAAGGAGGAATGGAAAGGAATGGAATATGGAATGTAATGGAATGAAGTGGAACGTGGAACGGAATAGAATGGAGTGTGGAATGGAATGTGGAATGGAATGGAATGGAACATGACATGGAATATGTAATGGAACGTGGAG
Organism: Pongo abelii; assembly: GCF_028885655.2. Lineage (NCBI taxonomy): Eukaryota > Metazoa > Chordata > Mammalia > Primates > Hominidae > Pongo > Pongo abelii. The sequence continues at coordinate 17,580,318 of NC_071997.2, read as the reverse complement.
TAGAAAGTGGAATGGAAAGTGGAGTAGAACGTGAAATGGAATGGAATGGAATCTGGAATGGAATTCAATGGAATTTGGAATGGAATGGAATGGAATGTGGAACGCAATGGAAAGGAATGTGGAATGGAAAGTGGAATGGAATGGAATGGAATGTGGAATGGAATGGAAGGAATTGCGGAATGGGATTCAATGGAATGGAAGGTGGAATGGAATGGAATGGAAACGAATGCAATGGAATGTAGAGGGGAATGCAATGGAATGTAGAGGGGAATGCAATGGAATGTGGAATGGATTGGATTGGAATGTGGAATGGAATGCAATGGAATTGAATGTGGAAAGGAATGCAATGGAATGGAATGGAATGTGGAGTGCACTGGATGGGAATGTGCAATGGAATGTGGAATGGAATGGAATGGAATGTGGAATGGGAAGGATTGGCATGTGGAATGGAATGGAACGGAAAACGGGATGCAATGTAATGGTATGGAATATGGAATGGAATGGAATGGAATGGAATGTGGAAAGAAATGTAATGTAATGGAATCGAATGGAATGGAATGTTGAATGGAATGGAAAGCAATGTGGAATGGAATGTGGAATTGAATGGAATGGAAAGTGGAATCTAACGGAAAGCAATGTGGAATGGAATGTGGAATGGAATGGCATGGAAAGTGGAATGGAATGGAATGTGGAACGGAATGTGGAATGGAATTGAATGGAATGTGGAATGCAATGTGGAATGGAATGAAGTTGAATGCGAAATAGAAAGGAATGGAATGGAATGGAATGCGGAATGCAATGGAATCAGATGTGAAATGGAATGGAATGGAAGGTGGAATGGAATGGAATGGAGTGGTAAGTGGAAGGGAATGGAATAGAATGTTGAATGGAAAGTAGAATGGAATGTGGAATGGAATGTGGAATGGAAAGAAATGTGGAAAAGAATGGAATGGAATGTGAAATTGAAAGGAATGGAATCCAATGTGGAATGGAATGGAATGGAATGGAATGTTGAATGGAATTCAATGGAATTTTGGAATGGAATGGAAAGGAATGTGCAATGGTTGTGCATTGGAAAGGAATGCAATGTGGAATGGAATGGAATGGACTGCGGAATGGAATGGAATATTGTGGAATGTGGAAAGGAATGGAATGGAATTTGCAATGGAATGGAATGGAAAGGAATGGAATGGAATTTGAAATGGAATGAGTGGAATGTGGAATGGAATGGAACAGAACGTGGAATGGAATGCAATGGAGTGCTATGTGGAATGGAATGGAATGGAATGTGGAAAGGAATGTGGAATTGAATGTGCAATGCAATGTGGAATGGAATGGAGGGGAAAGTGGAATGGAAGGTTGAATGTAATGTAGTGAAATGCGGAATGGAATGCAGTGGAATGTGAAATGGGATGGAATGGAATATGGAATGGAATGTTGAATGGAATGGAATGGAATGTTGATTGGAATGTGGAATGGAATGGAATATGGAACGAAATGTAGAATATAATGGAACGGACGTGGAATGGAACGTGGAACACAATGAGGAATGGAATGGAATGGAAAGTGCCATGGAATGTGGAATGGAAAGGAATGGAAAGTGGAATTTAATGTGGAATGGAACGTGGATTGGAACGTGGAAGGGAATGTGGAAAGTACTGAGGAATGCAAAGTGCAATGGAACGTGGAATGGAACGTGGAATGGAACGTGAAATGGAACGTGGAATGGAATGTGGAATGTAACGTGGAATGGAACGTGGAATGGAAAGTGGAATGGAGCGTGGAACGGAATGTGGAATGGAACACGGAATGGAATGGAATGCAAAGTGGAATGGAAAGGAATAGAAGGTGGAAGGGAATTGAAAGGAATGTTGAAAGGTATGGAATGGAATGGAAAGTGGAATGGAATGGTTTTGTACGTAGAATGGAAAGTTGTATGGAATCGAATGGAATTTGGAATGGAATGTGGAATGGAATGGAATGGAATGTGGAATGGAATGTGGAGTGGAATGGAATGGATTGTGGAATGGAATGTGGAATGGAATGTGGAATGCAATGGAATGGAAATTGGAATTGAATGTGGAATGGTAAGGAATGAAAAGTGGTATGCAATGGAATGCAATGTGGAATGGAATGGAATAGAATGACGAATGGAATGGAGTGGAATGTGAAATGGAATGGATTAGAATTGTAAGCAATGTGAAATTTAATGGACTGGAATGTGGAATGGAATGTGGAATGGAATGTGGAACGGAATGGAATGAGGAATGGAGAGGAAAGGAATGGAATGGAATGTGGAACGGAATGGAAAAGAATGTGGGATGGAATTTGGAGTGGGATGCGTAATGGAATGGAATGGAACTGGCAATGAAATGGAAAGCAACGTGGAAGGGAATGCAGTGGAATGGAATGGAATGGAAAGTGGAATGGAATAAAATGGAATGGAATTTGAAATGGAATGGAATAGAATGTGAAACGGAGGGCAATGGAATGTGGAATGAAATATGGAATGAAATAGAATGGAATGTGAAATGGAATATGTAACGGAATGGAATGAAATGAGGAAAGGAACATGGAATGGATTGGAATGGAAAGTCGAATGGAACGTGGAATGGAATGTGGAATGGAACGTGGAATGGAATGTGGAATGGTAAGAAATGGAACATGGAATGGAATAGAAGGGAATGTGTAAGGGAATAGAATGGAATGTGGAATGCAATGGAAAGGAATGTAATGGAACGTGAATTGGAATGGAATTTGGAATGCAAAGTGGAATGGAATGGAATAGAATGTGGAATGGAATGAGGATTGGATTGGAATGGAATTTAGAACGTAATGTGGAATGGAATGGAATGGAATGTGGAATGGAATGTTGTGGAATGGAATGTGGAATGGAATGGAATGTGGAATGCAAAGCAATGCAATGTGGAACGGAATGGAATGGAATATGGAATGGAATGGAATATGGAATGGATTGGAATGGAATGTGGAATGGATTGGAATTGAACATTTAATGGAACATGGAATGTAACGTGGAATGGAAAGTGGAATGGAAAGGGTAATGGAAAATGGAATGTAACGTGGGAAGAAACGTGGAATGGAACGTGGAATGGAACGTTGACGGGAATTTAATTGAAAGTGGAATGGAGTGGAATGGAACGCCTAATGGAATGGAAAGGAATGGAATGCAATTCGGAAAGGAATGAATTGGAATGTAGAGTGGAATGTCGAATGGAATCGAATGAGAAATGGAATGGAATGGAATGTCGAATAGAATGTGGAATGGAATGGAATGTAATGAGGAATGGAATGTGGAATAGAATGGAATGCAATGTGGAACACAACGTGGAATGGAATGTGGAATGGAATGGAATGGAACGTGGAATGGAAAGTGGAATGAAACGTGGAATGGAATGGAATGCAAAGTGGAAAGTAATGGAATGGAAGGTGGAATGGAATGGAAGGGAAAGTGGAATGGAATGGAATGGAATGGAAGGGAAAGTGGAATGGAATGGAATGGAATCGAAAGTGGAATGGAATGCATTGGTACGTAGAAAGGAATGTGGAATGTAATGGAAGGGAATTTGTAATGGAATGAGAATGTAATGGAATAGAAGGTGGAATGGAATGTGGAATGGAATGGAATGGAATTTGGAATGGAATGTGGAATGGAATGGAATGGAATGTGGTATACGTTGGAATGCAATGTGGAATGGAATGGAATAGAATGACAAATGGAATGGAATGGAATGTGGAATGGAATGGATTGGAATTCAATGGAATGTGAAAAGGAATGGAATGGATTGTACAATGAAATGTGGAATGGAATGTAAATGAATGTGTAATTTAATGTTTAATGCAATGGAATGAAAGGAAAGGATTGTGGATGGAATGGAATGGAATGTGGAATGGAGTATGGAGTTGAATGCGGAATGGAATGGAATGGAATTTGGAAGGCTATGGAATGCAATGTTGAAGGGAATGTAATGAAATGTGGAATGGAATGTAATGAAATGTGGATTGGAATGAAATGGAATGGAATTTGAAATGGAACGGAATAGAATGTGGAACAGAATGGAATGGAATGTGGAATGGAATATGAAGTGGAATGTAATGAAATGTGGAATGGAAAGTGGAATGGAACGTGGAATGGAACGTGAAATGGAACGTGGAATGGAATGGAATGGAACAAAGAATGGAGTGTGGAATTGAATGAAAGGGAACTAGGAATTTAATGGAACGGAATGGAATGTGGAATGGAATGGAATGGAATGTGGAATGGAATGGAATGGAATGTGGAATGGAATGGAAGGGAATGTGGAATGGAATGGAAGTGAATGTGTAATGGAATGGAGGGGAATGTGGAATGGAATGGATTGGAATGTGAAATGGAATGTGGAATTAAACGTGGAATGGAATGTAACGGAATTTGGAATGTAATGTGGAATGTAATGTGAAATGGAATGGAATGGAATGTGGAATGGAAAGTGGAATGAAATGCTATGGAATGTGGAAGGCAATGCAATGCAACGTGGAATGGAATGGAATATGGAATGCAATGGAATGGAATGCCGAATAGATTCGAACTGAACATGGAATGGAACGTGGGATGGAACGAGGAATGAAACATGGAACAGAATGTGGAAGGGAATGGAATGGAAGGTGGAATAGAATTGATTGGAATGTGGAATGCAATGGAAAGTAATTGAATGGAATATGGAATGGAATGGATTGGAATGTAGACTGGAATATGGAATGGAATGGACTGGAATGTAGAGTGAAATATGGAATGGAATGTGGATGGAATGTGGAAGGGAATGGAATGTGGAATGGAATATGGAATGGAATTGAATGCAATGTTGAATGGAATGGAATGGAATGCGCAATGGCATGTGGAATGGAATGGAATGGAATGTGAAATGGAATGGAATGGAATGTGGAATGGATTGTGGAATGGAATTTGTAATGCAATGGAATGGAACGTGGAAAGAAACTTGGAATGGAACGTCGAATGGAACGTCGAGTGGATAGTGGAATGGAACGTGAAATGGAACGTGGAAAGGAACGTAGAATGGAACGTGGAATGGAACGTGGAATGGAAAGTGGAATGTCACGTGCAATGGAATGGAATGGAACGTGGAACAGAACGAAATGGAACTTGGATAGCAATGGAATGGACTGTGGAATGGAATGGAATGGAATGTAGAATGGAATGGAATGGAATGTGGAATGAAAAGCAATGGATCATAGAATAGAATGGAATCTATATGGAATGGAATGGAATGAAGTGTGGAACTGAATGGAATATGGAATGGAATATGGAATAGGATGGAATGGAAAATGGAATGGAATGTGGAATGGAGCGGAATGGAATGTGGATTGGAATGGAATGGAATGTGTAATGGAATGTGAAATTTAATATGGAAAGGAATGAAATTCAATGTGGAAAGGAATGTGGAATGGAATGGAATGAAATGGGGAATGGAATGTAAAATGGAACGTGAAATGCAATGTGGAATGTAATGTGAAATGGAATGGAATGGAATATGGAAAGGAAAGTGGAATGAAATGCAATGGAATGTGGAAGGCAATGCAATGCAAAGTGGAATGGAATGGAATATGGAATGCAATGGAATGCAATGGAATGGAATGCGGAATAGACTGGAATTGAACATGGAATGGAACGTGGGATGGAAAGTGGAATGAAACTTGCAATGGAATGTGGAAGGGAATGGAATGGAAGGTGGAATGGAATTGATTGGAATGTGCAATGCAATGGAAAGGAATTCAATGGAATATGGAATGGAATGGATTGGAATGTAGAGTGGAATATGGAATGGAATGTGGAATGGAATGTGGAATGTAATGTAATGTGGAAGGGAATATGGAATGGAATTGAATGCAATGTTGAATGTAAAGGAATGGAATGTGCAATGGCATGTGGAATGGAATGGAATGGAATGTGAAATGGAACGGAATGTGGAATGGATTGTGGAATGGAATGTGCAATGCAATGGAATGGAACCTGGAATGAAACGGGGAATGGAACATGGAATGGAACGTCGAGTGGATAGTGGAATGGAACGTGAAATGGAACGTGGAATGGAACGTGGAATGGAAAGTGGAATGGAACATGGAATTGAATGGAATGCAACGTGGAAAAGAACGAAATGGAACTTGGATTGCAATGGAATGGACTGTGGAGTGGAATGGAATGGAATGAAGAATGGAATGGAATGGAATGTGGAATGGAATGTGGAATGAAAAGGAATGGATCATAGAATATAAAGGAATGGTACGCGGAATGGAATGGAATGCAATGTGGAATTGAATGGAATATGGAATGGAATATGGAATGGAATGGAATGGAATATGGAATGGAATGTGGAATGGAGTGGAATGGAATGTGGATAGGAATGGAATGGAATGTGGAATGGAATGTGAAATTTAAAGTGGAAAGGAATGAAATTCAATGTGGAAAGGAATGTGGAATGCAATGGAATGAAATGGGGAATGGAATGTAAAATGGAATGTGAAATGGAAAGTGGAAAGGAATGTGCAATGGAATGAGGAATGGAATGGAATGTGGAACGGAATGGAATGGAAAGTGGAATGGAAGGGAATTAAATGGAATGGAGAGTTGAATGGAATGGAATGGAATGGAATGTGGAATGGAAAGTGGAATGGAATGGAATGGAAATTGGAGTGGATTGCAATGGAATGTGGAATGGAAAGTGGAATGGAATGGAAAGGGACGTGGAATGGATTGGAATGAAAAGAGGAAAGGAATGGAATGGAACGTGGAATGCAATGCGTAATGGAACGTGGAATGGAATGGAATGGAATGTGGAAAGGAATGGAATGGAAGGGAATGTGGAATGGAATAGACTCGAATGTGGAATAGAATGTGGAAAGGATTGGAATTGAATGTGGAATGGAATGTGGAATGGAATGGAATAGAATGTGGAATGGAATGTGGAATGAAATGTGGAATGGAACGTGGAATGGAATAGAATGGAAAGTGGAATGGATAGTGGAATGGAAAGTGGCATGGAACGGAATGGAATGTGGAATGGAATGGCGTGGAATGTGAAATTGTACGTGGAATGTATTGAAATGGAATGTGGAGTGGAATGGAATGGAACGTGGAATGAAATGGAATGAAACGAGGAATGGAATGGAACGTAATGTGGAATGGAATGTGGAATGGAACGTTGAATGGAAAGCAATGGAATGTAGAATGGAATGGAATGGAAGGGAAGGTGGAATGGAATGGTCCCGAATGTGGAATAGAATGTGGAATGGAATGGAAAGGAATGTGGAATGGAATGTGGAAAGGAATGGAATGGAATGTGGAATGTGGAATGGAATGCAATGGAATGTGGAATGGCATGAAGAGAATGTGGAATGCACCGTGGAATGGAATTGAATGGAATGGAAAGTGGAATAGAATGGAATTGAATGGAAAGTGTAAAAGAAGGGAATGTGGCATGGAATGGAATGGAACGTGGAATGGAGTGTAAAATGGAATGGAATGGAATGGAATGCAATGGAATGGAATATGGAATGGAATGTGGAATGGAATAGAATGGCAGGTGGAATGGAATGGAATGGAATGTGGAATGGAATATGGAATGGGATGCAATGGAATGGAAAGTGGAATGGAACGGAATGGAATGTGGAATGGAATGGAATGGAATGTGTAATGGAATGCAATGTGGAATGGAATTGAATGCAATGTGGAATGGAATGGAATGGAATGTGGAATAGAATGAATTTAATGTGGAATGGAATATAGAATAGAATGGAATGGAATGTGGAATGGAACGTGAAATGGAATGTGGAATGGAATGGAATGGAATGTGGAATAGAATGGAATTGAAGTTCGAATGGAATGTGTAATGAAATGGAATGGAAACTGGAATGGAATGGAATGGAATGTGTAATGGAACGTGCAATGGAATGTGGAATGGAATGGAAAGGAATCTGGAATGGAATGTGGAATAGAATGAATTTAATGTGGAATGGAATATAGAATAGAATGGAATGGAATGTGGAATGGAACGTGAAATGGAATGTGGAATGGAATGGAATGGAATGTGGAATAAAATGGAATTGAAGTTCGAATGGGATGTGTAATGAAATGGAATGGAAACTGGAATGGAATGGAATGGAATGTGGAATGGGACGTGCAATGGAATGTGGAATGGAATGGAGAGGAATCAGGAATGGAATGTGGAATGGAGTGCAAAGGAAGTTCGAATGGAATGTGGAATGAAATGTAATGGAATGGAATGGAATGTGGAATGGATGGTGGAATACAACGTTGAATCGAATGCAATGGAATGTGGAATGGAAATGAAAGGAATGTGGAATTGAACGTAGAATGTATTGGAATGGAATGTGGAGTGGAATGGAATGGAAATTGGAATGGAATGTTTAATGGAATGCGCAATGGAATGTGGAAAGTGATGGAATGGAATGTGTAATGGAATGTGGAAAGGAATCTGTAATGTAACGTGGAATGGAACGTGGAATGGAACATGGAATGGAAAGAGAAAGGGAAAGGAATGGAACCTGGAGTAGAATGCAGAATGTAAAGTGGAAAGGAAAGTAGAATGTAACGTGGAATGCAAAGTGGAATGGAAAGGAAAGCAACGTGGAATTGAACTTGGAATGGAATGTGAAAGGCAATGGAATGTGGAATGGCATGAAGAGAATGTGGAATGGAACGTGGAATGGAATTGAATGGAATGGAAAGTGGAAAGGAATGCAATTGAATGGAAAGTGGAAAAGAATGGAATGTGGAATGGAATGGATTGGAACGTGGAATGGAATGTAAAATGGAATGGAATGGAATGCAAAATGGAATGGAATGTGGAATGGAATGTGAAACGGAATGGAATGGAAATTGCAAAGGAATGTGGAATGGATTGGAATGGAATGTGGAAAGGAATGGCGTTGATTGTGGAATGGAATGGAATGCAATGGAATGGAAAGTGGAATGGAATGGAATGGAACGTGAAAAGAAGGGAATGGAATACAGAATGGAAAGGAAAGTAATGGAATGTGGAATGGAATGTGGAAAGTAATGCAGAATGGAAAGGAATGGAATGTGGACTGGAATGGAATGGAATGGAATGGAATGTGTAATGTAATGGAATGGAATGTGTAATGTAATGGAATGGAAAGTGGAATGGAATGGAATGGAATGTGCATAGGAATGGAATGGAAGGTGGAATGTCATGGAATGGAATGTTGAATGGAATGGAATGGAAGGTGGAATATCATGGAATGGAATGTTGAATGGAATGGAATGGAATGTGGAATGGAATGGAAATGAATGTAATGTGGAATGGAATGTGGAATTGAATGTGGAATGGAAAGGAATGGAAGGTGGGATGGAATGTAGAATGGAATGGAATGGAAAGTGGAATGCAATGGAATTTGGAATGGAATGGAATGTGGAATGCAATGGTATGGAATGTGGAATGGAATGGAATGGAATGGAATGTGGACTGCAACGGAATGGAATGGAATGAAATGTTTAACGGAAAGGAATGGAACATAGAATGGAATGGAATGAAATGTGGAGTGGACAGGAATGCAATGTGGAATGGAATGGAACGTGAAATTGAATGGAAAAGGATGTGGCTAGAAATGGATTGTAATGCGAATTTGCATGTAATGGAATGTGGAATGGAATTGAAAGAAATGGAGTGTGGAGTGGAATACTATGGAATGGAATACAATGTGTAATGGAATGAAATGGAAAGTGGAATGGAATGTAATGGAATGGAATGGAATGTGGAATGGAAAGTGGAATTGAATGTGGAATGGAATGGAATGTTGGACGGAATGTGGAATGGAATGGAATGGAAAGTGGAATGCAATGGAATTTGGAATGGAATGGAATGTGGAATGCAAGGTGGTATGTAAAGGAATCGAATGAGGAATGGGAAGGAATGGAACGTGGCATGGAAAGGAATGGAATGTGGAATGGAATGGAATGCAATGTGGAATGCAATGGAATGGAATGTGGAAAGGAAAGTGGAATGGAAGAGAATGGAATGTGGAATGGAATGGAATTGAATGTCGAATGGAAAAGATTGGTATGTGGAATGTAATGAAATGCAGAATGGAACGTCAAGCGGAATGGAATGGAACGTGCAATTGAATGTCATGGAACGTGGAATGGAATGGAGTGGAACCTGGAATGTGATGGAATGGAAAGTGGAATGGAATGGAATGGAAAGTGGAATTGTATGGAATTGAATGTGGAATGGAATGTCTAATGGAATGCAATGGAATGTGGAAAGGAACGTGGAATGGATTGTGGAATGGAATGGAAAGGAAAGTAGAGTGGAATGGAGTGGAATGTGGAGTGGAATGTGAATTGAATGAGGAATGGAATCGAATGTAATGGAAAGGAATGGAATGTGGAATGGAATGCAATGGAACATGGAATGGAAAGTGGAAAGGAATGGAATGGAACGTGGAATGGAATGGAATGGAACGTGGAATGGAAAGTAACGGAACGTGGAATGGAAAGGAATGGAATGTGGAATGGAATGGAATGGAATGGAATGCAGAATGGAATGGAATGGAATGTGGAATGAAACGCGGAATGGAATGGAATGGAATGGAATGGAATGTGGAATGGAATGGAATGGAATGTGGAATGCAGTGGAATGGAATGTGGAATGGAATGTGGAATGGTATGTGGAATGGAATGGAATGGAATGAATGGAATGTGGAATAGAATAGAATGGAACGTGGAAAGAAATAGGAAATGGAATGTGGAATGGAATGTGGAATGGAATCGAATAAAATTCATTGGAACGTGGAACGGAATGGAATGAAATGGAATGTGGAATGGAATGGAATGTGTACGTGAATGGAAGGCAAAATGCAATGGAATGAGGAATGGAATGTTTCGAATGTGGAATGCAATGTGGAATGGAATGGAATGGAATCAAAAGGAATATGGAATGGAATGGATTGGATTGTGGAATGGAATGTAATGGAATTTGGACTGGAATGGAATGGAATGTGCAATGGAATGTGGAATGGAATAGAATGGAATGCGGAATGGAATGCAATGGAATTTAATGTGGAATTCAATGGAATGGAATGGAATATGGAATGGAATGTAATAGATTGGAATGTGGAATTTAACGGAATGGAACGGAATGGAATGCAATGGAATGTGGAATGGAATGGAAGGGAATGTGGAATGCAAAGTGAAATGGAATGGAATGGTTTGTGGAATGGAATGGAATGGAACGTGGAATGGAACGTAGAATGGAAAGAATATAGGAATGAGGAATGGAATGTAGAATGGAATGGAATGAAATGTGCTATGGAATGGAATGTTAAGGAATGCGGAATGGATTGGAATGTGATGGGCAATGGAATGGAATGGAATGTTGAATGCAATGGAATGGAAATTAATGGAATGTGGAATGGAATGGAATGGAATGGAATGGATTGGAAAGGAAAGGAATGGAATGCGGAATAGAATGTGGAATGGAATGGAACAGAATGGAATGGAATGGAATGTGCAATGGAATGAACTTGAATTTGGAAAGGAATGGAATGGAATGTGGAATTGAATAGAATGTAATCTGGAATGGAATGAAATGGAATGGAATATGGGTGGGAATGTAATAGAATGTGGAATGGATTGGAATGGAATGTGGAATAGAATAGGAAGGAATGTGGAGTGGAATGGAATGGAATCTGGAATGGAATGGAATGGAATGGAATGGAATGGAATGGAATGTGGAATGGAATGGAATGGAATGTGGAATGGAATGGAATGGAATGGAATCTGGAATGGAATGGAATTGAATGGAATGTGGAATGGAATGGAATGGAATGTGGAATGGAATGGCATGGATTGTGGAATGGAATTGAATGTAATATAAAATGGAATGCAATATAATGTGGAATGGAACATAGAATGGAAAGAATAGAGGAATACGGAATGGAATGTGGAATGGAGGGGAATGGAATGTGGAATGGAATGGAATGGAATGGAATGGAATGGAATGGAATGGAATGCGGAATGGAATGTAATGGATTGGATTGGAATGGAATCGAATGGAATGTAATGTGGAATGGAATGGAATGGAATTGAATGGAATGCGGAATGGAAAATAAAGGAATGTGGAATGGAATGTGGAATAGAATGGAAAGGAATGTGGAATGGAAAGGAATGGAATTTGAAATGGAATGAATGGAATGTGGAAGGGAATGGAATGGAAAGTGGAATGGGATGTGGAATGGAACGGAACGTGGAATGGAATAGAATGTGGTATGGAATGTGGAATGGAATCCAATGCAATGTGGAATGGAATGTGGAATGGAAATTAATGGAATGGAATGTGGAATGGAATGGAATGTGGAATGGAATGGAATGGAATGTGGAATGGAATGGAATGGAATGTAGCATGGAATGGAATGGAATGTGGAATGGAATGTAACTGAAAGGAATATGAACTGGAATGGAATTTACTGGAATGTGGAATGGAATGTGGAGTGGAATGCAATGGATTGTGGAATGGATTGTGTAATGGAATGGAAAGGAATATAGAATGGAATGCGGAATGGAATGGAATGGAATGTTGAATGGAACGTGGAATGAAACTTTAGAATGGAACGTGGAATGGAACGGAATGTGGAATGGAATGAAATGGAATGTGGAATGGAATGGAAGGAATGTGGAATGCAATGGTATGGAATGTGGAATGGAATGGAATGGAATGGAATGTGGACTGTAACGGAATGGAATGGAATGAAATGTGGAACGGAATGGAATGGAACATAGAATGGAATGGAATGGAATGTGGAGTGGCAAGGAATGCAATGTGGAATGGAATGGAACGTGAAATTGAATGGAAAAGGATGTGGCTAGAAATGGATTGTAATGCGAATTTGCATGTAATGGAATGTGGAATGGAATTGAATGAAATGGAGTGTGGACTGGAATACTATGCATTGGAATAGAATGTGTAATGGAATGGAATGGAAAGTGGAATGGAATGTGGAATGTAATGTAATGGAATGGAATGGAATGTGGAATGTAATGTAATGGAATGGAATGGAATGTGGAATGGAATGTGGAATGGAATGGAATGGAATGGAATTGAAAGTGGAATGTAAAGTGGAATGGAATGGAATGGAATGTGGAATGGAATGGAATGGAATGGAATGGAACGTGGAATGGAACATGGAATGGAAAGTAGAATGGAATGGAATGGAACTGAATGCAATGGAAAGAGTAGTGGAATAGAATGTGGAATGGAATGTGGAATCGAATGGAATATAATGGTTGGAATAGGTTCCATATTACATTCAATTCCATTCCACTTTCCATTCCACTTTCCATTGGATTCAATTCCCCTTACTATTCCATTTAATACCACATTCCATTCCATTCCATTACACATTCTATTCCACATTCCATTCCATTCAGTTCAACCTATTGGAAACTCTATTCCTTTCCATTCCATTCCACATTCCATTCCGCATTCAATTCCATTCCATTCCACATTCCATTGGACATTCCATTGCATTCCATTCCACATTCCTTTCCATTGCATTCCACTCCACATCCCTTTCCATTGCATTCCACGTTCCATTCTAGTCCATTCCACTTTCCTTACCACGTTCCATTTCAGGTTCCATTCCACTTTCCAATTCACATGCCATTTCACTTACCCTTCCAATCCATTCCAATTTCCATTTCTCATTCCATTCCATTCCATTCCACATTCCATTCCATTCCATTCTACATTGCAGTCCACATTCCATTCCACATTCCAGTCCAGATTAGATTCCATTCCATTCCACTTTCCATTCCATTCCACCCCATTCCATTCCAGATTCCATTCTGGATTCCATTCCTTTCCATTCCTTTCCATATTACATTCCATTCCATTCCACATTCCATTCCATTCCATTCCACATTCCATTCCATTTCATTCCATTCCACATTCTATTCCCATCCACTTTCCGCTCCATTCCATTCCACATTCCTTTCAGTTCCATTCCATTCCATTCCACTTTCCATTCCATTCCACATTCCATTCCACTTCATTGCATTCCACATTCTATTCCATTCCACAATCCATTCCATTTCATTCCATTCCACATTATATTCCATTCCATATTTAACTGCATTCCATTCCACATTCCATTGAATTCCATTCCATTCCATTCCAGTTTCTATTCCATTCCACATTTCACTGCATATCATTCCGCATTCCCTTCAGTTCCATTCCATTCCATTCCACATTCCATTCCATTCCATTCCACATACCATTCTACATTCCACTCCGTTCCTTTCCTCGTTCCATTCCACATTCCATTCCATATTCCATTCCATTCCACTTTCCATTCCATTGCACATTAGTTTCCATTCCACATTCCATTCCATCCCACACCATTCCCTTCGTTTCCATTCCATTCCATTCCACATTCCACTTCATTTATTACACATTGCATTCCATTACTTTCCACATTGCATTCCATTACTTTCCACATTGCATTACATTCCATTCTATTCCACATTCATTTCCATTCCATTCCACATTCAATTCCATTCCATTCCACATTCCATTTCATTGCATTCCATTCCATTCAATACTACATTCCATTCCATTCCACATTCCTTTCCATTCCATTCCATTCCATTCCACATTCCATTCCATTCCATTCAAATTCCATTCCACATTCCATTCCATTCCATTCCACATTACCTTCCACATTCCCTTCCTAAGTCCCTTTGACATTCCATTCAATTCCATTCCACATTCCATTCCACATTCCAATCCATTCCATTCCACATTCCATTGCACATTTGATTACTTTCCTTTCCACATTCCATTGTGTTCCATTCCACATTCCATTCCACGTTCCATTCTATTCCTTTCCATCTTCCATTCCACCTTCCATTCCATGTTCCATTCCACGTTCCACTCCACGTTCCATACCATTCCATTACACCGGCCATTCCACCTTCCATTCCACATTCCATTCCGTTCCATTCCATTACACCGGCCATTCCACATTCCATTCCACATTCCATTCCGTTCCATTCCATTCCATTCCAGTCTGCTTTCCATTCCATTCCTTTCCACATTTCTTTCTATTCCATTCCACGTTAGATTACTCATACCATTCCACATTCCTTTACATTCCTATCCACGTTTAATTCCATTCCATTCCACTTTCCACTTTCATTCCATTCCACGTTGCATTTCATTCAATTTTACATTCCATTCCGCTTTATATTTCAAATTCCATTCCACTCCATTCCACTGCATTCCACAATCCATTCCATTCTATTCCACGTTCCATTCCTTTCCGGATTCCATTCCATTCCATTCCACATTCAATTCCATTCCATTCCATTCCACAGTCCATTTCATCCCATTCCACATTCCATTCCACCTTCCATTACATTAAATTCAATTCCGTATTCCTTTTCAACCCATTCCACATTCCATTCCGCATTCCATTCCATTCCATTCTAGATTCCATTCCACCTTGCATTCCATTCCATTCCAGATTCCATTCCATTCCATTAAACCTTCCGTTGTAAACCAGTCCGCATTCCGTTAAATTCCATTCCACATTCCATTCCATTCCATTCCATTCGATTCCACATTCAATTCCTTTCGATTCTATTCCATAATCCATTCCATTCCATTACACCATCCATTCCATTCCATTCCACAATCCATTCCACTTTCCACTCCACGATCCATTCCATTCCATTCCTCATTCCATTCCATTCAATTGCACATTAAACTCCACGATGCATTGCATTCCATTCCACATTCCAATATATTCCATTCCACATTGATTTCCACTTTCCGTTCCACGTTTCATTTCATGTTCCATTCCATTTCATTCCACATTCTATTCCACATTCCATTCCACATTCCAATCCATTCTATTCCATTCCTCTAAACATTCCATTCAATTCCATTCCACATTCTACGTTCTATTCCACATTCCACGTTCTATTCCACATTACATTCCATTCCATTTCCCCTTCAGTTCCACATTCCATTCAACATTCCTTTCGATGTTCCATTCCATTACATTCCTCATTCCTTTGCACATTCCATTCCATTCCGCATTCCATTCCACATTCCATTCCATTCCATGCCGCATTCCATTCCATTCAATTGCACATTAAATTCCACATTTCTTTCCCTTCAATTCCACATTCCCTTCCATTCGATTCCATTCCACGCCGCATTCATTCCATTGCACATTCCATTCCATTCCATTGCACTTTCCATTCCTTTCATTTCCACAATCCCTTCCATATTCCATTTCATTATATTCCACATTCCATTACACATTCCAGTACACATTCCTTTCCACATTCCATTCTATTCCATTCCATTCCACATTCCATTCCATTACATTCCACTTTGAATTCCATTCCATTTAACGTTGCATTCCATTCCAATCCATATTCCAATCCATTCCATTCCACATTGCATTCCTTTCCAATCCACATTCCTTTCCATTATATTGCAGATCCCGTTCCATTCCACTTTCCATTCCTTTTCATTCCTCCATTTCACATTCCATTCCATTGCATTCCACATTCCATTCCATTCTATTCCACATTCTAATCCATTCCATTCCACATTCCCTTCCATATTCCATGCCATTCCATTCCACATTCCATTCCTCATTAAACTACATTCCGTTCCACATTCCATTCCATTCCATTCCACTTTCCATTCCACATTCCATTCCATTCCGTTCCACATTCCATTCCACATTCCATTCCGCATTCCATTCCATTCTATTCCACATTCCGTTCCACATTCCATTCCATTCCATTACACATACCATTCCATTCCATTCCAGATTCCATTCCATTCCTTACAATTCCACTTTGCATTCCACATCCCTTTACATTCCCCATTCTTTTTCATTCCACATCGCATTCCATTCCATTCCGCAATTTTGCAATCAATTCAATTCCATTCCACATTCCGTTCCATTCCATTGCACATTCCATTCCTTTCCTTTCCACTATCCATTCCATATTCCATTCCATTACATTCCACATTCCATTACACATTCCAGTACACATTCCCTTCCACATTCCATTCTATTCCATTCCATTCCACATTCCATTCCATTACATTCCACTTTGAATTCCGTTCTATTCCACGTTGCATTCCATTCCAATCCATATTCCAATCCATTCCATTCCCCATTGCATTCCTTTCCAATCCACATTCCTTTCCATTATATTGAAGATCCCGTTCCATTCCACTTTCCATTCATTTTCTTTCCTCCATTTCACATTCCATTCCATTGCATTCCACATTCCATTCCATTCGATTCCACATTCTAATCCATTCCATTCCACATTCCCTTCCATATTCCATGCCATTCCATTCCACATTCAATTCCATTAAATTCCACCATCCATTCCGCACACAATTCCACATTCCATTCCACATTCCATTCCGTTCCATTACACATTCCATTCCAAGTTCAATTCCACATTCCATTCCACGTTCCATTCCACGTTACATTCTACTTTCCATTCCATTGCATTTCACGTTCCGTTCCACATTCCAACCCATTCCAAGTTACATTCCACATTCCATTCCACGTTCCAATACATTCCATTAAACGTTCCATTCCACAATCCCTTCCACGTTCCATTCTTTGCCATTCCACATTGCATTCCACATCCCACTGCATTCCATTCCAAGTTACATTCCACACTAAATTCCCCATTGCATTCCAATTACATTCCGTTCCATTCCACGTTCCATTTCACAATCCTTTACACATTCCACACAATCCTCTACACATTCCATTACACATTCCATTCCATTACATTCCACATTGCGTTCCATTCCATTCCACATTCATTTCCATTCCACATGCCATTCAATTCCATTCCATTCCATTCCAAATTCCATTTCACTTTCCATTGCATCCCACACAACATTCCTTTCCACATTCCATTCCATTCCATTACACGTTCCATTCCAAGTTCCATTCCATGCTCCATTCAATTCCATTCCACTTTCGATTCCTTGGGCCATTCCACGTTCCATTCCACGACTCACTCCATTGAATTCCACTTTCCCTTCCATTCCTTTGCAGGTTCCATTCCATTCTATCCCATCCCATTCCTTATTCCATTCCATCCCATTCCATTCCACATTCTATTCTATTCCAATACTTTCCTCATTACACTCCATTCCATTCCACAGTGCATTACATTCATTCCTTTCCATTTTACATTCCATTCCATTCTCCATTCAATTCCATTCCATTCCACATTTCATTGCATTCCGTTTCACATTCCATTACATATTCCATTACATTCCATTCTACTTTCCATTACATTGCATTCCATTCCATTCCTCATTCCATTCCATTCCATTCCATTCCACATTCCATTCCATTCCATTCCACATTCCTTTCCACATTTCATTCCATTCCATTCCATTCCACATTCCTTTCCATTCCATTCCACATTCCCTTTTATTCAATTTCACATTCCATTCATTTACTTGGCATTCCACATTCCATTCCGTTCCATTTCGCATTCCATTCCATTCCATTCGATTCTCTTCCACATTCCATTCCATTCCATTCTATTCAACATTACTTTCCCATTTATTCTACATTCCATTCAATTATATTCGACATTGCATTCCCATTCCATTCCATTCCACATTCCATTCCGTTCAATTCCACATTCCATTCCACATTCCATTCCATTCTATTCCGCATTCCATTCCATTCCATTCCTCTTTCCATCGCATTCCATTACGTTCCAATCCATTCCACATGCATTCCATTCCATTCCGTTCCACTTTCCTTTCCATTCCATTGTAAATTCCATTCAATTTCATTCCATTCCGTTTCATATTCCATTCCACATTCCATTCCTATCCATTCCACAATCCACTCCACATCCCATTCCCTTCCATTCCAATCCATTCCACAATCCATTCCACATTCCATTCCGTTTCACATTCCATTCCATTCCATTCCACATTCCATTCCATTCCATTCCTCATTCCATTTCATTGCATTTCGCATTAAATTCCATTCCATTCCATTCCATTCCATTACATTACATTCCTCATTCCACTCCATTGCATTCCATTCGACATTCCATTCCTTTCAATTCCACATTCCATTCCATTCCATTCCGAATTCCATTCAATTCCATTCCTCATTCCATTACATTCCATTCGACACTCCATTACATTCCATTCCATTCCATATTCAATGCCATTCCATTCCACAATCAATTACATTCCATTCCATTCCACATTCAATTCCATTCCATTCCACATTCCAATGCTTTCCATTCCACATTGCATTCCGTTTCATTCCATTCCACATTCCTTTCTATTGCATTCCATTGCACATTCCATTCCCCATTCCATTACATTCAATTCTACATTCAATTCCATTCCATTCCATATTCCATTCCATTCCAAATTCCATTCCATTCCATTCTATCCCAGATTCCAATCCATTCCATTGCACTTTCCATTCCATTCCATTCCATTCCACTTTCAATTACATTGCATTCCACTTTCCACTCCATTCCATTCCTTTCTATATTCCATTACTTTGCATTCCACATTCCATTCCGTTCCATTGCATTCTACATTCCATTTCACATTCCATTCATTTCCACATTCCATCCATTTCGTTCCATTTTCCATTCCATTCCTTTCCACATTCAATTCCATTCCATTCCACATTCCATTCTATTCAATTCCATTCCATTCCACATTCCATTCCATCCCATTCTACAGAATTCCACATTCCATTCCATATTCCATTCCTCTGCATTCCACATTCCACTCTATCCCATTCCATTGAATTCAACATTCCGTTCCACATTCCATTCCATTCAATTCCATATTCCATTGCATTCCATTCCACACTGCATTTCATCCCATTCCATTACATATTCCATTCCATGACATTCATTTCAATATTCCATTGCATTCCATTCCACAGTGAATTCCATTCCATTCCATTCCACAATCTATTCCATTCCATTCAATTCCATTGCACATTCTATTTCATATTCCAGTACATTCAATTCCTCATTCCATTCCATTCTGTTCCACTTTACATTACATTCGATTCCACATTCCTTTAATTTTCGTTATACATTCCATTCCATTCCTTTCCATTCAAACCCAAATTCCATTCCACATTCCGTTCCATTCCATTCCTAATTCCATTCCATTCAATTCCACATTCCATTGCATTCCATTACACATTTCATTCCATTCCATTACATTCCATTCCACATTGCATTCCATTGCATTCTACATTGCATTCCTTTCCAATGCACATTGCATTCAATTCCATTAAATTCGACATTCCTTTCCATCCACTCCATTCCATTCCAGAATCCTTTCCACATTTCATTCCATTCCATTCCACATTCCATTCCATTCCTTTCCACATTTCATTCCATTCCGTTCCACATTCCATACCATTCCACATTGCATTCCATTCCATTCCATTCCACATTCCATTGCACTCCAATCCATTCAATTGCACATTCCATTCCATTGCATATTCCATTCCACATTCCATTACATTCAGTTCCACATTCCATTCCATTCCATTCCGCATTCCATTCCATTCCACTTTCCACTCCATCCCACATTCCATTCCATTCCTTTCCGTTCATTTCCAAATTGCATTCCACATTCGAAATATTCCATTCCACATTCGATTCTATTCCATTCCACATTCCACTCTATTGCATTCATTTCCATATTCCATTCCATTTCATTCCACTTTCCATTGCATTCCATTCTGTTCCACATGCCATAGTGAATTCCATTCCCTGCCATTCCGCGTTCCATTCCACTCCATTCTACATTCTATACCACATTGCATTCCAAATTCCATTCCACATTCTATTCCACATTCTATTCCAAATTCCATTCCTCATTCCATTCCACATTCCGATCCATTCCATTCCATTCCACTCCACAATTCATTCCACATTTCATTCCAATCCACGTTACATTCCACATTACATTCCACGTTCCTTTCCACTTTCTATTCCAAATTCCATTCCATTCAATTCTGCATTCCATTCCACGTTGCATTCTATTCCTTTCCACACTCCATTCCACATTCCAATCCATTCCATTCCACATTCCTTTTCTCGTTTCATTCCACGTTCGATTCCACGTTATATTCCACATTGCATTCCACATTCCATTCCACTTTCCATTCATTTCCATTCCGCATTCCCTTCCACGTTCCATTCCATTCCTTTCCACATTCCGTTGCATTCCATTCCACATTCCAAAACATTCGATTCCACTTTCCATTCCATTTGATTCCACAATCCATTCCTTTCCGTTCCACATTCCATTCCATTCCAGTCCATTCCGCATTCCATTCCAATCCATTCCATTCTATTCCTCATTCCATTCCATTCCATTCTATTCCAATTTCCATTCCATTCCGCATTCCATTCCAATCCATTCCATTCTATTCCTCATTCCATTCCATTCCATTCTATTCCACTTTCCATTCCATTCCATTGCACATTCCATTCAATTACATTCCACATTCCATTCCACATTGCATTCCACATTCTATTCCACGTTGCATTCCACCTTCAATTTCACATTCCATTACATTCCATCCCAAATTCCATTTCTCATTCCTTTCCACATCATTCTACATTCCATTCCACGTACCGTTCCATTTCATTCCAACTTCCATTCCACGTTCCATTTCAAGTTCCATTCCACGTTCTTTTCCACTTCCCATTCCACATTCCATTCCATTCGATCCATGTTCCATACCATTCCATTCCATTCCATTCCACACTCTCTTCCATTGCATTCCACATTTCATTCCACTTTCCATTCCACCTTAAATTCCATTGCACTCCACATTCCATTTCAGTCTCCATTCCACATTCCATTCCACCTTCCATTTAGTTCCTTTCCACATTCCATTCCATACTCCATTCCACATTTCATTCCACATTCCATCTGTTCCATTCCACTTTCCACTCCACACTCCATTCCTCATTCCATTCCACATTCTATTCTGTTCCGTTCCACATTCCCTTACATTCCATTCAAATGCTTTCCACTTTCCATTCCATTCCATTCGGAATTCCATTCCATTCCATTCGACATTCCTTTCCTTTCCATTCCATATTCCATTCCATTCCATTCCATTACAAATTCCATTCCATTCCATTCCACATTCCATTCCATTCCATTCCATTCCACATTGCATTCCATTCCATTCCACATTACATCCCATTCCACATGCCATTCCATTCCATCCCATTCCATTCCAAATTCCATTCCGCTTTCCATTGCATTCCACACTGCATTCCTTTCCTTTCCATTCCATTCCATTCCACGTTCCATTCCACGTTCCATTCCATGCTCAATTCAATTCCATTCCACTTTACATTCCATGAGCAATTCAACGTTCCATTCCACGATTCTTTCCATTGAATTCCACATTCCATTCCATTCCACTTTACATTCCATTCCATTCCATTCCATTCCATTCCTTATTCCATTCCATCACATTCCATTCCACATTCCATTGTATTCGATTCCTTTCCACATCCATTCCATTCCATTCCACACTGCATTCCATTCCATTTCTTTCCATATTCCATTCCATTCCATTCTACATTCAATTCCATTCCATTCCATATTTCATTCCTTTCCGTATCTCATTCCATTCCATATTCCAATCCATTCCATTGCACATTCCATTCCATTGCATTCCATTCCATTCCACATTCCATTCCATTCCACATTCCATTCCATTCCTTTCCATTCCACATTCCATTCCATTCCATTCTGCATTCCATTCCATTCCATTCCATTCCACCTTCCATTCCATTCCATTTCTCATTCTATCACACATTCCATTCCACATTCCATTCCATTCCATTCCACATTCCTTTCCACATTCTATTCCATTCCATTCCACATTCCATTTTATTCAATTTCACATTCCATTCAGTTACATTGCATTCCACATTCCATTCCATTCTGCATTCCATTCCATTCCATTCCATTCTCTTCCACATTCCATTCCATTCCATTCTATTTAACTTTCCATTCCATTCCATTCCACATTCCATTTATTTACATTCCACATTGCATTCAACTTTCCATTCCATTCCATCCCGCTTTCCATTACACGTTCCCTTCCATTCCATTCCACATTCAATTCCATGTCCTGTTCCATTCCATTCCACCTTCCATTCCACGTTCAATTCCAAGTTCCATTCCATGTTCCTTTCCACGTTCCATTCCACATTCCATACCATTCCATTCCACATTACATTCCACATTCCATTTCACATTCCTTTCAGTTCCATTCCACATTCCATTCCACAATCCATTCCACATTCCATTCCACATTACTTTCCGTTCCATCCACATTCCATTCCACACTGCATTCCACATTCCATTCCACATTCCATTCCATTCCATTCCACATTCTCTTCCACACTAAATTCTACATTCCATTCCAAATTCCTTTGCATTGCATTCCACATTCCATCGCATTGCATTCCACATTGCATTACACAATCCATTCCACGTTCCATTTCATTGCATTCCACATTCCATTCCATTCCACTCAACCTGGAACCATTCCAGGTTCCATTCTACGTTGCATTCCACGTTGCCTTCCACTTTCCTTTCCACGTTCCATTGCACTTTCCGTTCCATACCATTACACCTTCCATTCCACATTCCATTCCATTCCATTCCACTTTCCATTCCTCATTCCATTCCACATTACTTTCCATTCCATTACACATTGCATTCCACATTCCATTCCACATTCTGCTCCATTCCATTGCATTCAACATTCCATTCCACTTTCCATTCAATTGCATTGTACATTCTATTCCACATTCCATTTCATTCCATTCCACAGTAAATTCCATTCCATTCCATTTTCCATTGCATTCCATTGCATTCCACTTTACATTCCTTTCCATTCCACATTCCATTGAATTTCATTCCACATTCCATTCTATTCGATTCCACATTCCATTCCTTTCCATTCCACATTCCATTGAATTTCATTCCACATTGCATTCTATTCCATTCCACATTACATTCCACATTACATTCCACGGTCCATTTCATGTTCCATTCCATTCCATTGCATATTCCATTCCAGATTCCATTCCATTCCATTCCTTATTCCACACCATTCCATTCCATTTCATTTTCCTTTCCATTTCCTTCCAGATTCTAATCCACATTCCATTCCATTGTGCATTCCACTCCACATTCCGTTGCATACCATTCCACATTCCATTTCAAATTGCATTCCACATTCCATTCCACGTTCCATTCCATTCCATTGCGCGTTGCGTTCCATTCCATGCCACCATCCATTCCATTCCACGTTCCATTCCTTTCGATTCAACATTCCATTCAACATTTCATTCCATTCCATTCCACATTCCATTCCACATTGCATCCGATTTAATTCCATATTCCATTCCACTATCATTTCCATTCCATTCCACATTCCATTCCATTCCACTCCATTCCACATTCTATTCATTTCCATTGAATTCCACATTCCATTCCATTTCATTCGAGGTTCGATTCCATTGCATTCCACATTCTTTTCCACATTCCATTCCGCATTGTATTCCCTTCCATTCCACATTTCATTCCATTGCATTCCGCACTTCATTCCACATTCCATTCCACATTACATTCTATTCCATTCCACATTCCTTTCCACATTCCATTCCGTTTTCCATTGCACGTTCCATTCGATTTCATTCCATGTTACATTCCACATTCCATTCCACATTCCAATCGTTTCCATTCCACATTCCATTTCACATTCCATTCCACATTCCATTCCACATTCCATTCCACATTCCATTCTCATTGCATTGCATTTCATTCCAAATTCCTGTCCACATTCCATTGCATTCCAATTCACAATCCATTCCACATTCCATTCCATTGCGTTCCATTCCACATTCCGTTCCACATTCCATTCCGCAGTCCATTGCAAATTCCATTCAACATTGCATTCCACATTCCACTCTCATTGCATTGCATTTCTTTCCACTTTCGATTGCACATTCCTTTGCATTCCAATTCACATGACATTCCACATTCCAATCCAATCCATTCCATTCCACTCCACATTCCATTCCACATTCCATTCCAGATTCCGTTCCGCAGTCCATTCATTTCCATTCCACATTCCATTCCATTCCAATCAATATTCCATTTCACATTTCATTCCATTCCATTTCACATTCCATTCCACATTCCCTTCTATTCCATTCCACATTCTATTCCATTCCATTCCACTTTCCATTCCACTTTCCATTAAATTCTGTTCCACGTTCCATTCCACATTCCATTCCATTCCATTGCACATTCCCTTCCATTCCAATCCACTTTTCATTCCGCAATTCATTCCATTACATTCCACGTTCCATTCCACATTCCGTTCCATTCCACGTTCCATTCCACTCTCAATTCCACATTCCTTTCCACATTCCATTCCGTTCCATTGCACATTCCTTTCCACATTCCATTCCATGTTCAATTCCATATTCCTTTCCACATTCTATTCCACTTTCCATTCCACTTTCCATTCCATTACATTTCCCTTTCCATTTCACATTCCAATCTACTTTCCATTCCACATTCCATTTCATTCCACTTTCCATTCCACGTTGAATTCCACCTTCCATTCCATTCCATTCCACGTTCCATTCGACATTCCATTGCATTCCATTCCATGTTCCATTCCACACCGCATTCCTCATTCCATTCCACATTCCATTCCGTTCCATTCCACATTCCATTCCACAATCCATTTCAAATTCCATTCCACTTTCCATTCCACATTCCATTAAAGTCCATTCCACATTATATTCCGTTCCATTCTGCATTCCATTCTACATTCCATTCCATTCCACATTGTACTGCATTGCATTCCATTCCACCCTCTATTCGATTCCATTCCACATTCCTTTCCATTCCATTCTGTTCCATTCCATTGCACGATGCTTTCCATTCCTTGTCACTTTCCTTCCCATTTCATTCCACGTTCCTTTCCACATTTCATTCCATTTCACATTCCAATGCATTTACCATTCCATTCCATTCCACATTCCATTCCATTCCAATCCACATTCCATTCCATTCCATTACTTGCCATTCCATTTCATTCCATTCCTCATTCCATTCCATTCCATTCCACATTCCATTCCATTCCATTCCATTCCACATTCCATTCTATTCCATTCCACATTCCATTCCATTCCATTCCACAATCCTTTCCATTACATTCTATTCCATTCCATTCCACAATGCATTCCATTCCATGTCACCTTCCTTTCCATTTCATTCCACTTTCCATTGCATATTACATTCCCTTGCATTGAACACTTCATTCCTTTGCATTCCATATTCCATTCCATTTGATTCCATGCCATTCCATTCCATTCCATTCCTCATTCCATTACATTGCATTCTACGTTCCATTCCACTTTCCATTGCACGTTACTTTCCATGTTCCATTTCACATTCCATTCCACGTTCCATTGCACGTTCCATTAAACTTTCCATTCCATTCCATTCCTCTTTCCATTCCACATTCCATTCCATTCCATTCCACTTTCCATTCCATTACATTTCCCATTCCATTACTCATTGCATTCAACATTGCATTCCATTCCATTCCACGTTCTATTCCATTCCACTCCATTCCATTGCATTCCATTCCATTCCATTCTATTCCACTTTCCATTCCTTTGCATTCCATTCCACATTCCTTTCCATTCCATTGCACATTCCACTCCGTATTCCCTTCCATTCCATTCCACATTCAATTCCATTCCATTCCACATTCCACTCCATATTCCCTTCCATTCCTTTCCACCTTCAATTCCATTCCATTCAATTCCATTCCACATTGCATTGAATTCCATTCCATTATGTATTCCATTCCATTCCATGCCACATTCCTTTCCATTCCATTCTATTCCAATCCATTCCACAATGCATACCATTCCATGCCACTTTCCTTTCCATTTTTTTCCACTTTCCATTACACATTACATTCTATTCCACATTCCGTTGCAAATTCCATTCAATTGAATTCCACATTCCATTCCACTCTAAACCACATTCCATTCCATTTGATTCCATCACATTCCATGCCATTCCATTCAATTCCATTCCTCATTCCATTCCATTCCATTTCACATTACATTCCATTACTTTACACTTTCCATTCCACATTCCATTCCATTCCATTCAACATTCCATTTCATTCCTTTCAATTCCATTCCATTCCATTCCACATGGCGTTCAATTCCATTCCATTCAACAATCCATTCCACATTCGATTCCATTCCATTCCATTCCACATTCCATTCCACATTCCATTCCACATTCCATTCCATTCCTTTCCATTCCACATTACATTCCACATTCAATTCCATTCCATTCCACATTCCATTTCCCATTCCATTCCACTTTCCTTTCCACATTCCATTCCATTCCAATCCACATTCCATTGCATTCCATTCCACGTTCGATTCCATTCCAGTCCACCTTCCATTCCATGTTCCATTCCACGTTCCATTCCATGTTCCTTTGCACATTCCATTTCACATTCCTTTCCACTTTCCTTTCCACGTTCCTTTCCATTCCTTTCATCATTCCATTCCACATTCCTTTCCATTCTATTCCACTTTCCATTCCAATACATATCACATTCCATTCCACATTCCATTCAATATTTCATTTCATTCTTTTTCACATTCCATTCCATTCCACTCCATTCCAGTCCATTCCATTCCATTCCACTTTCCATTCCAATCCTTTCAATTTCACATTCCTTTCCATTCCATTCAACTTTACATTCCATAATCCCTTCCATTCCTTTCCACGTTCAATTCCATTTCATTCCATTCCATTCCACACTGCATTGCATTCCATTCCATTCAACATTCCATTTGATTCCATTCCACATTCGTTCCATTCCATTCTATTCCATTCCATTCCACAATGCATTCCATTCCATGCCACTTTCCTTTCCATTTCATTACACGTTCCATTCCACATTCCATTCCGTTCCACATTCCTTTGCATATTCCATTCCATTCCATTCAACATTCCATTCCATTGTAATCCACTTTCCATTCCATTCCATTCTAATCCACATTCCATTCCATTAAATTCTAATCCACATTCCATTCCATTCTATTCCATCCCATTCCATTAAATTCCGTTCCTCATTCCATTCCATTCCATTCCTTTCTACATTCCATTCCATTCCTTTCCATGTTCCATTCCTCTTTCCATTTCATTCCATTTCACTTTCTATTCTGCATTCCTTTCCATTCTATTCCACATTCCATTCCACATTCAATTGCATTCCATTCCATTACACCTTCCATTCCTTTCCATTCTAGATTCCATTCCATTTCGTACGATTCCACATTTCATTCCACATCCCATTCCATTACCCATTCCATTCCATTCCACTTTCCATTCCTTTCCTTTACACCATTTTGCATTCCTTTCCATTCCATTCCACATTCCATTCCTTTCCATTGCACATTCCATTCCATTCCTTTCCACATTCCATTACACATTCCATTCCATTACATTCCACATTCCATTCCATATTCCATTCCATTCCATTCCTCATTTCATTACACATTCCATTACACATTCCATTTCATATTCCATTCCATTCCATTCCATTCCAAATTCCATTCCATTCCATTCCACACTGCATTCCATTCCACTCCATGTTCCATTCCATTCCATTCCACATTGCAGTCCATTCCATTCCATATTACATTACACATTCCGTTCTATTCCATTACACACTCCGTTCCATTCCACTTTCCATTCCTTTCCATTCCTCCATTCCACATTTCATTCCATTCCACATTCGATTCCATTCCATTCCACATTTCATTCCATTCCATTCCACATTCCATTCCATTCCATTCCATTTCACATTCCATTACATTCTATTACATTCCAATCTACATTCCATTCCCCTTTCCATTAAATTCTATTCCACATTCCGTTCCACATTCCGGTCCATTCCATTGCACATTGCATTCCATTCCAGTCCACATTTGATTCCACATTTCATTCAATTCCATTCCACATTACATTCCACTTTCCATTCCACATTCCCTTGCACATTCCATTCCAATCTATTCCACATTCCATTCCACATTCCATTCCATTCCATTGCATTCCGTTCCACGTTCTATTCCGCATTCCATTCCATTCCATTCCACGTTCCATTCCACTTTCTATTCCACGTTCCATTCCTTTCCATTCCACGTTCCATTCCACACTCAATTCTACATTACATTCCACATTCCATTCCATTCCATTCCATTCTGCATTCCATTTCATTGCATTCCTCATTCCATTACACATTCCATTACACATTCCATTTCATATTCCATTCCATTCCATTCCATTCCAAATTCCATTCCACGTTCCTTTCCAATCCACTCCACATTCCATTCCATTCCAATGCACATTCCATTCATTTCCATTCTACATTCCATTCCACATTCCATTACACCTTGAATTCCACATATGATTCCACGTTCCATTCCACATTCCATTCCATTCCATTCCATTCCACCTTCCATTCCATGTTCCATTCCACATTCCATTCCACATTACATTCCAAGTTCCATTCGATTACATTCCATATTCCTTACCATTCCTTTCCATTTTCTTCTTCGCATTCCACTCCGTTCCATTCCACATACCATGCAGCATTCCATTCCATTCCATTCCACATTCCATTACACATTCCTTTGCACATTCCATTCTATTCCATTCCATTCCAAATTCCATTCCATTCCATTCCACACTGCATTCCATTCCACTCCACGTTCCTTTCCATTCCCTTCCACATTGCAGTCCATTCCATTCCATATTCCTTTCCACATTCCGTTCCATTAAATTCCACATTCCGTTCCATTCCACTTTCCATTCCTTTCCATTCCTCCATTCCACATTCCATTGCATTCCACGTTCGATACCATTCCATTACATATTGCATTCCATTCCATTCCACATTCCATTCCACGTTGCATTCCACATTCCATTCCATTCCATTCCACATTCCATTACATTCTATTAAATTCCAATGCACATTCCATTCCCCTTTCCATTAAATTCTATTCCACATTCCGTTCCACATTCCGGTCCATTCCATTCCACATTGCATTCCATTCCAATCCACATTTCATTCCTCATTTCATTTAATTCCATTCCACATTACATTCCACATTCCATTCCATATTCCCTTCCAAATTCCATTCCATTCCATTCCACATTCCATTGCATTCCATTCCACACACCGTTCCTCATTTTATTCCATTCCATCCAATGCCATTCCATTTTCCATTCCAGGTTTCATTCCATTAAATTTCACATTCCATTCCACATTCCATCCCATGCCATTTCACATTCCTTTCCACATTCTATTCCATTCCAATCCACATTCTATTCCATTCCACTCTTTTCCATATTCCGTTGTATTCCATTCCACATTCCATTCCATTCCATTACACGTTATATTCCATTGCATTCCACATTCCATTCAATTCTCTTCCAATATCCATTCCATTCCCTTCCACGTGCCAATCCTCATTCCATGCCACATTCCATTCCACTTCCCATTCCAAGATCCTTTCCATTCTATTCCACATTCCATTCTAAGTTCCATTTCACTTTCCATTCCATTACATTCCACGTTACATTCCACGTTCCATTCCACTTTCCATTCTATTCCATTCCATATCCTATTCCACATTCCGTTCCATTCCATTTCACTTTGCAATCCATTCAATTCCATTCCATTCAATTCCATATTACCTTCCACATTCCATTCCATTCCAATCCACGTTCCATTCCATTCCATTCCAGTCCACATTCCCTTCCATTCCATTCCACATTCCATTCCACATTGCATTGCATTCCATTGCACTATCCATTCCACGCCATTCGACATTCCATTTCACGTTACTTTCCATGACATTCCACATTTAATTCCACATTCCGTTCCTCTCCATTCCGCATTCCATTCCACATTCCATTACATTCCATTCCGCATTCCATTCCGCATTCCATTCCACATTCCATTCCACAATACATTCCATTCCATTACACTTTCCATTCCACATTCCATCCCACGTTCTATTCCTTTCCATACCACTTTACATTTCACGTTTCATTGGACGTTCCATTCCACTTTCTGTTCCATTCCATTCTATGTTCCTTTCCATATTCCATTCTGTTCCATTTCACTTTCCATTTCATTCTATTCCACATTTCATTCCATTCCATTATACGTTCCATTCCACGTTCCATTCCACGTTCCATTCAACGTTCCATTTTATTGCATTGCACGTTCCATTCCACTCAACTCCACAATCTGTTTCATTTCATTCCACGTTACAATTCACATTCCATTTCACATTCCATTCCACCTTCCATTCCATTCCATTCCTGTTTGCTTTCCATTCCATTCAACTTTCTATTCAATTCAATTCCACCTTCCATTCAATTCCATTGCATTCCATTCCACATTGCATCCTATTCCATTCCATTCCATTCCACATTCCATTCCATTCCACATTCCATTCCATTCCATTCCATTCCATTCCATATTCCATTCCATACAATTCTCAATTCAATTCCATTCCATTCCACTGCACATTCCATTCCATTCCTTTCCACATTCCATTCCATTCCATTCAATTCCATTCCACATTCCCTCAAATTCCATTCCATTCAGCATTCCATTGATTTCCATTCCACTTTCCCCTCTCTTCCTTTCCACATTCCATTCCATTTCATTCCACATTCCACTCTTCATCCCATTCCATGCCAATCCACTTTCCATTCCACATTCCGTTCCTTTCCTTTCCACATTACATTCCACATTCCATTCCATTTTCAATTCCACGTTCCATTCCACCTTCCATTCCATTCCAAGTTCCATTCCAAGTTCAATTCCACAATATAATCCACATTCCATTCCACGTTCCATTCTATACCATTCCGCGTTCCATTCCGCATTCCATTCCATTCCATTCTGCGTTCCATTCCGCATTTCATTCCATTCCATTCCACGTTCCATTCCACTTTCCATTCCACATTACATTCCTTTCCACTCCACATTCCATTCCACACTTAATTCCACATTCCATTTCACATTCCATTCCGTTCCATTCCACATACCATTCTAAATTCCATTCCAATTTCCATTCCACGTTCCATTCCACATTTCATTCCATTCCATTCCACATGCCATTCCACATTCCATTCCACATTCCATTCCATTTTCCATTCCATTCCATTCCATTCCACGTTCCAGTCCACTTTCCTTTAAATTCTATTGCACGTTACATTCCATTCCAATCCACATTTCATTCCACATTTCATTACATTCCATTCCACATTCCATTCCACATTCCATTCTGCATTCCCTTCCACATTCCATTCCATTCCATTCGACATTCCTTTCCACATTAAATTCCATTCCATTTTCCATTCCACGTTCCATTCCACATTCCATTCCGTTTCGTTCCACTTTCCATTCTACATTCCATACCACGTTCAATTCCACATTCCATTCCACGTTCCACTCCACGTTACACTCCACATTCCATTCCATTGCATTTCACGTTCCATTCCATACTACATTCCACGTTCCAATCCACGTTCCACTACATTCCATTATAGGTTACATTCCACGTTCCCTTCCACGTTCCATTCCATGCCATTCCACGTTGCATTCCACATTCCATTGCATTCGATTCCAAGTTCCATTACACACTCCATTCCACATTCCATTCCAATTCCATTCCCTTCCATTCCACATTCCATTCCACAATCCATTCCACATTCCATTCCACTTTCCATTCCACATTACATTAAAGTCCATTCCACATTCCATTCCACATTCCATTCCATTCCATTTGACACTCTATTCCACTTTCCATTCCACATTACATTCCATTCTTTTCCACATTCCATTTCACTTTCCATTCCACTCTCCATTACACATCGCTTTCCACAATCCATTCCATTCCATTCCACATTCCACTCCATTCCATTCCACTCCACTCCACTTTTCATTCCACATTCCATTGCATTCCATTCCACGTTCAATTCCCCTTTCCATTCCACATTCCCTTCCATTCCACGTTCCATTCCACACTAAATTCCATATTCCATTCCACATGCCATTGTGTTCCAATCCACGTTCCATTTTACATTCCATTCTATTCCATTAATCTTTCAATTCCATACCATTAAACTTTCCATTCCATTTCATTCAACTTTCCATTCCACATTCCATTGCACATTCCATTCTACATTAGATTCCGTTTCATTCCACTTTCCATTCCACATTCTATTCTATTGCTTTCCGCTTTCCATTCCATTGCACTCCACATTCCATTCCACATTCTATTCCTTTCCTTTCCACATTCCATTCCATTCCACTGCACATTCCATTGCACATTCCGTTGCACATTCCAATCCACATTCCATTCGATGTTCCATTTCGTTCCATTCCACGTTTGTTTCCACATTCCATTCCACATTCCATTGCACATTCCAATCCACATTCCAATCCATTGCATTCCACATTCCTTTCCACATTCCATTCTATTCCATTCAACATTTCATTCCACATTCCATTCCACTTCCCATTCCACATTCCATTCCATTCCTTTCCACATTCCATTCCACATTCCATTCCATTCCATTCCATTCCACATTCCAATCCACACTGCATTCCACATTCCAGTCCATTCCATTCCACATTCCATTCCACATTAAATTCCATTACATTCCACGATTCATTCCACATTCCATTCCGTATTCCCCTCCACATTCCATTGCATTCCATTCCACATTCCATTCCACATTCCGTTTCACATTCCATTCCACATTGAGCATTCCATTCCATTCCATTCCACATTCCATTCCATTCCAATTCACATTCCATTCCACAATTCATTCCATTCTATTCCACATTCCCTTCCACATTCCATTCCATTCCGTTCCACATTTCATTCCATTCCATTGCATTTCACATTCCATTCCAATTTCCATTATATTCCATTCCACATTCCATTCCATACCATTCCACATTGCATTCCACTTTTCATTCCATTCCATTCCAAATTCCATTCCATTCCATCGCATTCCACATTCCATTCCAATTTCCATTATATTCCATTCCACCTTCCATTCCATTCCATTCCACAATCCATTCCACATTTCATTCCTTTCCATTCCACGTTCCATTTCAATTTCCATTAAATTCCATTACACATTCCATTCCATTCCACGTTCCTTTCCACACTCAATTCCACTTTCCATTCCACATTCCTTTGCGTTCCATTCCACATTCCATTCCACATTCCATTCCATTCCATTCTGCCTTGCATTCCTTTGTCTTGCACATTTCATTCGACATTCCATTCCACGTTACATTCCTTTCCATTCCACGTTGCATTCCACGTTCCTTTCCAAATTCCTTTACACTTTCCATTCCATTCCATTCCACGTTCCATACCACATTAGGTTCCATTCCACATTCCATTACACTTTCCATTCCACGCTCTATTTCACATTCCATTCTGAGTTCCATTCCAGATTCCATTCCAAATTCCATTCCACGTTGCATTCCATTCCATTCCACGTTCCACTCCATGAAGCATTCCACTTTCCATTCCACATTCCATTCCGCGTTCCTTTCTGTTCCATTCCACATTGCATTCCACAATCCATTCCACATTCCTCTCCATTCCATTCCACATTCCATTCCACTTTGCATTCCATTCCAGTCCACATTCTAATCGACATTCCTTTCCATTCCATTCTACTTTTCATTCCTTTCCATTCCACATTGCATTCCACATTCCATTCCACCTTCCATTCCATTCCATTCCACTTTCCATTCCAAATTCCTTTCCATCATCTATTCCACATTCTTTTCCATTCCATTCCACATTGCATTCCATTCCAGTCCACATTCCATTCCACATTCAATTCCATTGCAGTCCACATTCCATTCCATTCCATTCCACCTTCCACTCCATTCCACTCTGCTTTCCATTCCACGTTCCATTCCACATTCCATTCCACATTGCATTCCACTTTCCATTTCATTACATTCCACATTCTGTCCCACGTGCCATTCCACGTTCCACTCCATTCCACGTTCCATTCCACATTCCATTCCACATTCCATGCCGCATTCCATTCCGTTCAATTCCACTCCACATTCCATTCCACATTCAATTCCTTTCCACTCCACCTTCCATTCCATTCATTCCAGGTTATATTCCACTTACCTTTCTACGTTCCTTTCCATTCCATTCCACTTTCCATTCCACATTCCATTCCTTGTTTAATTCCACATTCCATTCCATTCCATTCCACATTCCATTCCATAACATTCCAGGTACCATTCCACGTTCCATTCCACATTGCATTCCACATTCCATTAAACGTTCCATTCCATTGCTTTCCACATTCCATTCCACTTTCCGTTCCATTCCATTCCACGTTCCATTCCACATTCCATTGCACATGCCATTCCACGTTCCATGCCACATTCCAATTCATGTTCCATTCCACGTTCCATTACAAGGTCCATTCCATTCCATTCCATGTTCCATTTATTCCATTCCACATTCCATTCCATTTCATTCCACATAACATTCCATTCCATTCCCCATTCCATTCCTTTCCATTACACGTTCCTTTCCACATTACTTTCCACTTCCTATTCCATATTTCATTCCACATCCCAATCCACGTTCCATTCCATTACATTCCACTTTGCATTCCACGATCCGTTCCACATTCCACAGCATGTCACATTCCATTCCACTCCCTGTTCCATTCCACGTTCCATTCCGTTCCATTCCAAGTTAAAATCCACTTTCCATTCCACAGTCCATTCTACATTACATTCCATGTTCCATTGCACGTTTCGTTACAAGTACCATTCCACGTTCAATTCCATTCCACTCCACGTTCCATTCCACATTCCTTTCCATTCCATTACACTTTCCATTCCACAATACAATACACATTCCATTCCACATTCCATTCCACATTCGATTTCGCATTCCATTACACATTCCATTACAGTCCATTCCACTTTCACTTTCACATTCCTTTCCACATTCCTTTCTGTTCTATACCACATTCCTTTCCACATTCCATTACAGATTCCATTCAATTCCATTCCATTCCACATTCCATGACACATTCCATTCCACAGTCCATTGTACTTTCCATTCCACATTCCATTCCACATTAAATTCTCATTCCATTGCATTTCATTCCACATTCCATTCTACATTCCATTGCATTCCAATGCACATGCCATTTCACATTCTATTCCACGTTCCATTCCATTATATTTCACTTTCCATTCAACATTACATTCCGAAGTCCATTTCATTCCATTCCACATTCCGATGGATTCCAATCAACATTCCATTCCACATTCTATTCCATTCAATTCCACATTCCATTCCAGTCCATTCCACATTCCATTCCATTCCTTTCCATTCCATTCCACGTTCCATTCAAATTTGCATTAAATTCTATTCCACCTTCCGTTACACATTCCAGTCCATTCCATTCCACATTCCACTGCATTCCAATCCACTTTTCATTCCACTTTTCATTCCATTCCATTCCACACTACATTCCACATTCCATTCCATAATACATTCCTCATTCCATTCCATTCCATTCCACATTGCATTCCTCATTCCATTCCAATCCATTCCACATTCCTTTCCATTCTATTCCATTCCATTCCACGTTCCATTCCGCATTTCATTCCATTCCATTCCACGTTCCATTCCACTTTCCATTCCACATTCCATTCCTTTCCATTCCACATTCCATTCCACACTTAATTCCACATTCCATTCCACATTCCATTCCGTTCCATTCCACATACAATTCTAAATTCCATTCCACTTTCCATTCCACGTTCTAGTCCACATTTCATTCCATTCCATTCCACATGCCATTTCACATTACATTCCACATTCCATTCCATATTCCATTCCATTCCATTCCACGTTCCATTCCACTTTCCATTAAATTCTATTCCACGTTGCATTCCATTCCAATCCACATATCATTCCACATTTCATTCTATTACATTCCACATTACAATCAACTTTCCATTCCACATTCCCTTCCACATTCCATTCCATTCCATTCCACATTCCTTTCCACATTCCATTTCATTCCATTCCACGTTATATTCCACTTTCCATTCCACATTCCATTCCATTCCATTCCACGTTCCATTCCGCACACAATTCCTCATTCCATTCCACATTCCGTTCCGTTGCATTCCACATTCCATTCCGCATTGCATGCCATGTTCAATTCCACATTCCATTCCACGTTCCACTCCACGTTACATTCCATGTTCCATTACATTGCATTTCATGTTCCATTCCACATTCCATTCCATTCCAAGTTACATTCCACGTTCTATTCCACGTTCCACTATGTTCCATTACACGTTCCATTCCACGTTCCCTTCCACATTCCATTCCATGCCATTCCACGTTGCATTCCACATTCCTTTGCATTCCATTCTAAGTTCCGTTCCACATTCCATTCCACATTCCATTCCAATTCCATTCCGTTCCATTCCACATTCCATTCCACAATGCATTCCACTTTCCATTCCATGTTCCATTCCACATTCCATTAAAGTCCATTCCACATTCCATTCCACATTCCATTGCATTCCATTTGACACTCTATTCCACTTTCCATTCGACATTCCATTCCATTACTTTCCACATTCCATTTCACTTTCCATTACACATTGCATTCCACATTCCATTCCATTCCATTCCATTCCACATTCCATTCCATTTCATTACACTTTTCATTCCACATTCCATTGCATTCCATTACACGTTCCATTCCCCTATCCATTCCACATTCCATTCCATTCCATTCCACTTTTCATTCCACATTCCATTGCATTCCATTCCACGTTCAATAACCCTTTCCACTCCACATTCAATTCCATTCCATTGCACGTTCCATTCCACAATGAATTCCACATTCCATTCCACATTCCATTCCATTCCAATCCACGTTCCATTTTACATTCCATTCCATTCCATTAAACTTTCCATTCCATTCCGTTAAACTTTCCATTCCATTTCATTCAACTTTCCATTCCATATTCCATTGCACATTCCATTCTACATTACATTCCGTTCCATTCCACATTCCATTCCACATTCTATTCTATTACGTTCCACATTCCATTCCATTGCACTCCACATTCCATTCCACATTCTATTCCTTTCTGTTCCACATTCCATTCCATTCCACTGCACATTACATTGCACATTCCATTCCACATTCCATTCCACGTTACATTCTGCTACATTCCACGTTTCTTTCCACATTAAATTCCACTTTCAATTCCACATTCCAATCCACATTCCAATCCATTACATTCCGCATTCCTTTCCACATTCCATTCCATTCCCTTCCACATTCCATTCCATTCCATTCCACATTAAATTCCATTCCATTGCATTCCACATTCCATTCCAATTTCCATTAAATTCCATTCCACATTCCATTCCATTCCATTCCACATTGCATTCCACATTTCATTCCATTCCATTCGACATTCCATTCCACATTCTTTTTCATATTCTGTTCCACATTCCATTCCTTTCAATTCCACATTCCATTTCAATTTCCATTAAATTCCATTACACATTCAATTCCATTCCTTTCCACGTTCCTTTCCACAATCAATTCCCCTTTCCATTCCACATTCCATTGCGTTCCATTCCACATTCCATTCCATTCCATTCCACATTGCATTCCTTTGCCTTGCACATTTCATTCGACTTTCCATTACACGTTACATTCCTTTCCATTCCGCGTTGCATTGCACATTACATTCCAAATTCCTTTACACTTTCCATTCCATTCCATTCCACGTTCCATACCACATTACGTTCCATTCCACATTCCATTACACTTTCCATTCCACGCTCTATTCCACATTCCATTCTGAGTTCCATTCCAGATTCCATTCCAAGTTCCATTCCAGTTTGCATTCCATTCCATTCCACGTTCCACTCCATGTAGCATTCCACTTTCCATTCCACATTGCATTCCGAATTCCATTCCGTTCCTTTCCACATTGCATTCCGCAATCCATTCCCCATTCCACTCCATTCCATTCCACATTCCATTCCACATTCCATTCGATTCCATTCCACATTCCATTCCACATTGCATTACATTCCAGTCCACATTCTAATCGACATTCCATTCCATTCCGTTCTACTTTCCATTCCTTTCCATTCCACATTCCATTACACATTCCATTCCACCTTCCATTCCACTCCATTCCACATTCCATTCCACATTCCATTCAAGTATTGATTCCACATTCCATTCCATTCCATTCCACATTCCATTCCACTTTGCATTCCATTCCTGTCCACATTCCATTCCACATTCAATTCCATTCCAGTCCAGATTCCATTCCATTCCATTCCACATTCCATTCCATTCCATTCCGCTTTCCATTCCACGTTCCATTCCACATTCCATTCCACATTGCATTACACTTTCCATTTCATTCCATTCCACATTCTGTCCCAAGTTCCATTCCACGTACCATTTCATTTCATGTTCCATTCCACATTCCATTCCACATTCCACACCCCATTTCATTCCATTCAATACCATTTCACATTCCATTCCACATTCAATTTCATTCCACTCCACCTTCCATTCCATTCATTGCAGGTTATATTC
Source organism: Pongo abelii (assembly GCF_028885655.2). NCBI lineage: Eukaryota > Metazoa > Chordata > Mammalia > Primates > Hominidae > Pongo > Pongo abelii. The sequence goes on along the minus strand of NC_071997.2, from coordinate 17,540,332 downwards.
CACTTTCCATTCTACGTTCCTTTCCATTCCATTCCACTTTACATTCCACATTCCATTCCACTTTTAATTCCACATTCCATTCCATTCCATTCCTCATTCCATTCCATTCCGTTCTGCGTTCCATTCCACGTTCCATTACACATTCCAATTCACGTTCCATTCCACGTTCCATTACAAGGTCCATTCCATTCCATTCCACGTTCCATTCCACCATCCATTCCATTCCATTCCACGTTACATTCCGCATTCCATTCCACATTCCATTCCACGTTACATTCCGCATTCCATTCCACATTCCCTTCCTTTCCATTCCACATTCTATTCTACATTCCATTCCACTTTCCATTCCACATACAACTCCATTCCATTCCAAAATCAATTGCATTCCGTTCCACATACCTTTCTAGATTCCATTCCACGTTCCATTCCATGTTCCATTCCATTACAATACACGTTCCATTGCACATTCCATTCCATTCCTTTCCTCTTTCTATTTCACATTCCGTTCCACATTCCTAAGATTCCGTTCCACATTCCATTCCACTTTCCATTCCATTCCAATCCACATTCCATTCCACATTACCTTGCATTCCATTCCACATTACATTCCACATTCCATTAAAATCCATTCCAAGTTCCATTTCATGTTCCATTCCACAGTCCTTTCCACATTCGATTCCACGTTCCATTCAATTCCATTCCGCGCTCCACTCCACTTTCCATTCATTTCCATTCCACGTTCCATTCCATATCCCATTCCACATTCCATTCCACAATCCATTCCATTCCATTCCATTCCATTCCTCGTTACACTCCACATTCCATTCCACATTCCATTCCACGTTCCATTCCTTTCTATTCCACATTACTTTCCACATTCTATTCCACATTCCATTCCATTCCATTCCATTCCACATTCCATTCCACATTCCATTCCAAATTCCATTCCGTTCCATTCCACATTCCAATCCACATTCCATTCAACATTCCTTTCCACATTCCATTCCATTCCATTCCATATTTCATTCCATTGCAGTCCGCTTCCATTCAGAGTTGCATTCCATTCCATTTAAACATTCCTTTCCAAACCATTCCATATTCCACTCCACCTTCCATTCCATTCCAGAATCCATTCCACTCCCCATTCCGTTCAATTCCACATTACATTCCACATTCCGTCCCATTCAATTCCACGTTCCATTTCACAATCCATTACACATTCAATTCCACATTCCAAACCACATTCCATTCCATTCCATTCCATTCCATTCCACATTCGCTTCCATTGCATTCCACATTCCATTCCACATTGCATTCCACATTCCATTTGATTCCATTCCACGTTCCATTTCACATTCCATTCCACATTGCATTCCACAATCTATTCCGTTCCATTCCATTCCATTCCACGTTCCATTCCACATTCCATTGCAAATTCCATTCCACTTTCCATTCCTTTCCATTGCACTTTCCTTTCCACATTCCATTCCAAATTCCATTACACATTACTTTCCAGATTCCATTCCGTTCCTTTCCACATTCCATTCAACATTCCATTCCATACTCCATTCCATTCCATTCAGCATTGCATTCCATTGCAGTCCACATTCCATTCAACATTCCATTCCATTCAATTTAAACCTTCTATTTCATCCCATTCCACATTCCATTCCACTTTCTATTCCATTCCACATTCCATTTCACACTCCATTCCACTCCATTTCACATTCCATTCCACATTCCGTTTCATTCCATTCCACGATGCATTCCACTATCCATTCCACATTCAATTCCAAATTCCATTCCACATTCCATACCATTCCAATCCATTCCATTCCACATTCCATTCTGCATTCCATTCCCTTGCATTCCACATTCCCTTCCACATTCCATTCCACATTGCATTCCACATTGCATTCCATTCCTTTCCACGTTCCATTCCACGTTCCATTCCACATTCCATTCCACGTTCGATTCCATTCCATTCCATTCCATTCCATTCCACATTCCATTCCAGTCCATTCAACTTTCCACTCCATTCAATTCCACATTCCATTTCGATCCATTCCATTCCATTCCATTCCACATTCTATTTCATTCCATTCCACGTTCCATTCCATATTCCATTTCACATTCCATTGCACTTTCCATTCCATTCCATTCCATTGCATTCCACATTCCATTCCATTCAATTCCACTTTCCATTCCATTCCACATTCCATTCCATTCCATTCCACTTTCCATTCCGTTCAATTCCGTGTTCAATTCCATTGTATTCAATTCCATTCCACATTCCATTCCATACCATTCCGCATTCCATTTCATGCCATTCCTTTCCACACTGGATTCCATTCCATTCCACATTCCTTTCCATTACATTATATTACCTTCCACACTTCAGACCATTCCATTCCATTCCACAATCCATTCTACTTACCATTCCATTGCATTCCACATTGCATTCCACATTGCATTCCATTCCATTTCACGTTCCGTTCAACATTCCGATCCATTCAATTTCACGTTCAATTCCATATTCCATTCCACTTTCCATTCCACATTGCATTTCATGTTCCATTCCAAGATCTATTCCACATTCAATTCCAAGATACATTTCACTTTCCGTTCACTTTCCATTCCATTCCATTCCATTCCACTCTACATTCCCTTCACATTCCATTCCACTTTCCATTCCACGTTCCATTCCACAGTCCTTTCCACTTTCCATTCTACTTTCCATTCCACATTCCATTCCATTCCATTCCACTTTCAATTCCACATTCCATTCCATTCCATTTAACTTTCCATTCTATATTCCATTTCACATCCCATTCCACGTTCATTTCGCTGTTCCATTCCACGTTCCATTCCATGTTCTATTCCACGTTCCATTCCATGTTCCATTCCATGTTGCATTCCACATTCCACTCCATTCCATTCCGCTTTCCATTCCACATTCCATTCCTCGTTCCATTCCACGTTACCTTCCTTTCCATTCAACATTCCATTTCACATTCCATTCCACATTCCATTCGATACCATTCCACTTTCCATTCCACATTTAATTCCACATTCCATTCCACAATCTATTCCACATTCCATTAAGCGTTCCACTCCACGTTCCATTCCATTCCATGCCACGTTCCATGCCACGATCCACTCCACTCCACTCCACGTTCCATTCCATTCCATTCCACGTTCCTTTCCACATTCCATTACAAATTAAATTCCATTCCATTTCACATTCCCTTCCACATTCCTTTCCACATTCCATTGCATTCCATTCCACATTGCTTTCCACATTCCAATATATTCCATTCCAGATTCCATTGCACATTCCATTCCATTCCATTCCAAATTCCATTCCATTCCATTCCACATTGCATTCGACGTTCCATTCCACGTCCCATTCCATTCCAATCCAGGTTCCATTCCATTACATTCCACGTTCCATTCCCTTACATTCCACGATCCATTTCATTCGACTCCACTTTCCATTTCATTCCATTTCACATTTCATTCCACATTTCATTTCACATTCCAATCCATTACATTCCGCAATCCATTACATTCCATTCCTCATTCCATTCCATTCCATTCCTCATTCCATTCCATATTCCTTCCCACCTTCCATTCCATTCCATTGTATTCCACGATTCATTCCACTCCATTCCACATTCCATTCCATTCCATTCCATTCCATTCCACAATCAATTCCACATTCCATCCCACGTTACATTCCATTCCATCCCTCGTTCCATTCCACGTTCCATTAGGCGTTCCATTCCACGTTCCGTTCCATTCCATTCCGCGTTCCTATCCATATTCCATTCCATTCAATTCCACATTCCATTCCATTGCATTCCACATTCAATTCCATTCCATTCCATTCCTTTCTATTCCACATTCCATTCCACCTTCAATTCCCTTCCATTCCACATTCCATTGCATTCCATTCCACACTCCATTCCACTTTCCATTCCAAGTTCCATTTCACCTTTTATTCCATTTCATTCCACATTCCATACCATTCCATGGCATTCCATTCCGGATTACATTACATTCCAATCCACCTTCTATTCCACATTCCATTCATTTCCATTCCACCTTACATTCCACATTCCATTGCAACTTCCATTCCACATTCCTTTCCACGTTCCATTCCACGTTCCATTCCATGCTATTCCATATTCCTTTCCACGTTCCATTCCACGTTCCATTCCATTCCATTCCACATTCCATTCCACGTTCCATTCGACATTTCATTCCACGCTCCATTCCACTCTCCATTGCACGTTCCATTCCACGTTCCATAGCAAGTTCCGTTCCACGTACCGTTCCATTCCATTCCACGTTCCATTCGACATTCCCTTCCATTTCATTCCACTTTCCACTCCACATTCTATTCCACGTTCCACTCCACATTCCATTCCATTCCATTTCACTTTCCATTCCACATTCCATTCCACATTCCATTGTACATTCCTTTCCATTCCATTCCACATTCCATTCCACATTCCATTCCATTCCATTCCAGTTTCCATTCCAGAATGCATTGCTTACCTATCCACATCCCTCTCCACATTTCATTCCATTCCTTTCCACATTCCATTCCGTCCTTTTACACATTCCATTCCACATTTCATTCCACATCCCTTTCCATTTCATTTCACATTAAATTCCGTTCCATTCCACGTTCCATTCCAGGTTCCATTCCACATTCCCTTCCAGATTCCATTCCACGCTCCATACCACTCCATTATACGTTGCATTCCACTTTCCATTCCATTCTATTCCATGCTACATTCCACATTCCATTGCCCATTACATTCCACGTTCCATTCCACGTTCCATTGCACTTTCCATTCCATTCCATTCCACATTTCATTCCACCTTCCATTTCATTACATTCCACTTTCTATTCCACATTCCATTCCACTTTCCATTTCTCGCTCCATTCCACATTCCATTCCACGTTCCATTCCACGTTCCATTCCATTCAATTCCACGATCCATTCCACAATCCATTCCATTCCATTCCACTTTCCTTTTCACCTTACATTCCACATTACATTCCACATTGCATTCTGTTCCCTTCCACGTTTCATTCCACATTCCATTCCACATTCCATTGCATTCCATTCCACATTCCGTTCCTTTCCATTCCATTCCAGATTGCATTGCATATTACATTCCACATTCCATTCAACATTCCATTCAATTACATTACATTCCACATTGCTTTCCACATTCCGTTGCATTCCACGTTCCATTCCACGTTCCATTCCACATTCCATTACAGATTCCATTACACATTCCATTACATTCCATTCCACGTCCCATTCCACTTTCCGATCCATTCCATTCCATCTTCCATTCCGCATTCCCTTGCTCTTTCCATTCCATGTTTCATTCCACGATCCATTCCACGTTCCATTCCTTTCCATTCCATGTTACTTTCCACGTTCCATTCCATTCCATTCCACATTCCATTCCATTCCATTACATGTTCCATTTGACATTCCATTGCAAATTCCATTCCATTACATTCGACATTCCCTTACACATTTCCTTCCACATTCCTTTCCATTCCATTCCATTTCACATTCCATTCAACATTCCACTCCATTCCATTCCACGTTCCATTTCACATTCCATTACATTCCATACAAGATTCCATTCCATTCCATTCCACGTTCCATTCCACTTTCCATTCCACGTTTCATTCCATTCCAATCCAAGTTCCATTCCATTCCATTCCACTTTCCATTTCATTCCATTCCACATTCCTTTTTCTTCCATTTCACTTTCCATTCCGCATTCCATTTCACTTTCCATTCCATTCCGTTCCATTGCATTCCACATTCCATTCCATTCCAATCCACATTCAAATCCATTCCATTCCAGCATCCATTCCATTCCACATTCCATTCCTTTCCATTCCACATTTCATTTCATTCCATTCTATTCCACATTCCATTCCATTCCATTCTACTTTCAATTCCATTACTTTCTACATTCCATTTCACATTCCATCCCACGTTCTATTCCATTCCATTCCTCGTTCTATTCCACGTTCCATTCCACTTTCCATTCTGTTCCATGCCACATTGCATTCCACATTCTATCCCACTTTCAATTCCATATTCCTTTCCACATTCCTTTCCACGTTACATTCCACTCTCAATTTCATTGCATTTCACTATCCATTAATCATTAAATTCCATTCCATTACAAGTCCCATTCGACATTCCACTCCACTTTCCGATCAATTTCCTTCCTCATTCAATTCCACGTTCCATTCCATTGCATTCCGCTTTCCATTCCACATTCCATTGCATTCCATTTGAAGTTCCATTCCACACTCCATTCCATATTCCATTCCACATTCTATTCCGTTCCATTCCACATTCCTTTCCACAATCCATTGCACATTCCAATCCACTTTGCATTCCACATTCCATTAAATTCCCTGACACATTCCATTCCATTCCATTCCACACTTCATTCCACATTCCATTCCACATTCCATTCTATTCCATTCCACACTCCATTCTATTCCATTCCACATTCTATTCCACATTCCATTCCGTTTTCCATTGCACATTCTATTCGATTTCATTCCATGTACCATTCCACATTCCATTCCACTTCATTCCACTTTCCTTTCCACATTCCATTCCACATTTCATTAGACATTCCATTCTCATTGCATTGCATTTCATTCCGAATTCCTTTCCACATTCCATTGCATTCCAATTCACAATCAATTCCACATTCCATTCCATTCCATTGCGTTCCACATTCCATTCCACATTCCATTCCACAGTCCATTCCAAATTCCGTTCAACATTAATTTCCACATTCCATTCTCATTCCGTTGCATTTCTTTCCACTTTCCATTCCACATTCCTTTGCATTCCAATTTACATGCCATTCCACATTCCAATCCTTTCCATTAAATTCCACTCCGCATTCCATTCCACATTCCATTCCAGATTGCATTCCACAGTCCATTCCATTCCATTCCACATTCCATTGCATTCCAATCATCATTCCATTTCACATTTCATTCCATTCCATTTCACATTCCATTCCATTCCATTTCACATTCCATTCCACATTCCAATCCATTACATTCCACATTCCATTCCATTCCATTCCATTCCATTCCATTCCATTCCATTCCACTTTCCATTAAATTCTATTCCACATTCCATTCGACATTCCAGTGCATTCCAAGGCACATTCCCTTCCATTCCAATCCGCATTTCATTTCACAATTCATTCCATTCCCTTCCACATTCCATTCCACATTCCATTCCTATCCATTCCACCTTCCATTCCATTCCATTCCACATTCCATTCCCTTCCATTCCACGTTCCATTCCAAATTCCATTCCATTCCATTCAATTCCACGTTCCATTCCACACCCAATTCCACATTCCTTTCCACATTCCATTCCGTTCCATTGCACATTCCATTCCACATTCCACTCCACGTTCAATTCCACATTCATTTCCACGTTCTGTTCCACTTTCCATTCCATTTTCCATTCCATTACATTGCACTTTCCATTTCACATTACAATCCACTTTCCATTCCACATTCCATTCCATTCCATTCCACTTTCCCTTCCATTACAGTCCACATTTCATTCCACATTACCTTTCATTCCATTCCACATTCTATTGCAAGTTCCATTCCATCAATTCCACTTTCCACTCCACCTTTCATTCCACATTACATTCCACATTACATTCTGCATTGCATTCCGTGAAATTCCGCATTCCATTCCACAATGCATTCCACATTCCAATCCTTTCCTTTCCACATTCCTTTCCACAGTCCATTTCGTTTCATTCCACATTTCATTCTTATTTCATTCCATTACAATCCAGATTCCATTCCACATTTAATTCCATTACATTTCTCATTTAATATTACATTCCATTCCATTGCATTCCATATTCCATTCCACATTCCATTCCACTTTCCGTTCCATGTTCCATTCCACATTCCATTAGACATTCCATTCCACATTCCATTCCATTCCATTACACATTAAATTCCGCAATTCTTTACACATTCCTTTCCATTCCATTCCACTTTACATTCAACATTCCATTCCATTCGATTCCACATTCCATTCCACTCCATTCCACATTCCATTCCCTGTTCAATTCCATTCCATTCCACATTCCATTCCACTTTCCAATCCACAATGCATTCCAAAATCCATTCCAGATTGCACTCTACATTCCATTCCGTTCCCTTCCACATTGCATTTCACATTCCATTCCGTTCCATTCCACATTCCACTGCATTCCATTCCACATTTCTTTCCACATACAAATGCATTCCATTCCAAATTCAATACCATTCCATTCCATATTCAATTCCACAGTCTATTCCACATTGCAGTCCACATACCATTCCATTCCATTAAACTTTCCATTCCACATTCTATTCCGCAATCTATTCCACAATCCTTTCCATTCCATTCCATGTTCCCTTCCAAATTCCTTTCCACATTCCATTCCGTTTCTTTGCACATTCCATTCCACACTCCATTTCACATTCCATTCCGTGCCATTCAACATTCCGTTCCACTTTCCATTCCGTTCCATTCCACATTCCATTGCATTCCATTCCACATTCCTTTCCACACTCCATTCCATTCCATTCACCATTAGATTCCACATTCCATTTCACAATCCATTACACATTCCATTCCATTCCATTCCACTTTCCATTCCACGTTGCAATCCACATTCCATTCCAGTTTCCATTCCACATTCCATTGCATTCCATTCCACGTTCCATTCCACATTCCAATCCATTCTTTCCACTTTCCATTCCACATTCCATTCCACATTCCATTCCATTCCATTCCACATTCTGTTACAAATTCCATTCCATGTTCCATTCTGTGATCCATTCCACGTTGCATTCCATTCCATTCCATGTTCCATTTCATTCCATTCCTCTTTCCATCCCAGATTCCTTTCCACATTAAATTTCATATTCAATTCCAATTTCCATTTCACTTTCCATTCCATTCCATTCCATTCCATTACACATTCCATTCCATTCCAATCCAGAATCCAGTCCATTCCATTTTACGTTGTATTCCGTTTCACATTCCATTCCATTCCATTCCGCATTCCATTCCATTCCATTCCAATCCACATTCCATTCCATTCCATTCCACATTCCATTCCATTCCATTCTAGTCCACCTTCAATTACATTCCATTCAACTTTCCATTCCACATTCCATCCCATATTCCATTCCACATTCCATTCCACTTTCTATTCCACAGTCCATTCCATTCCATTCCACATTCAACTCCGTTCCATTCCACTTTCCATTCCATTCCATTACACATTCCGTTCCTTTACATTGCATTCCACACTCCATTCCATTCCATTCCGCATTCCATTCCATTCCATTCCATTCTATTCCACTTTCCATTCCTTTCCATTATATTCCACCTTCCATTGCATTCCATTCCACATTCCCTTCAATTACATTCCACATTCCATTCCATTGAATTTCACGTTCCATTCCATTACGCAATCAATTTCTCTCCATTCCATCCTATACCACATTCCATTCCATTCCATTATATTCCACCTACCATTGCATTACATTCCACATTCCATTCAATTACATTCCACATTCCATTCCACATTCTATTCCACGTTCCATTCCATTCCATTCCACATTCTATTCCATTCCATTCCATTCCACCTTCCATTCCTTTCCATTATGCATTCCATTCTATTCCATTCCGTTCTATTCCACATTCCATTCCATTCCATTCCATTCCACATTCCATTACTTTCCATTCCGCTTTCCATTCCATTCCTTTCCACCTTCCATTCCACATTCTATTCCACAATACATTCCATTGCATTCTACATTCCATTCCGTTCAATTCCGCATTTCATCCCATTCCATTTCTCCTTCCCTTCCATTCCATTCCATGTTCCGTTCCAGATTCCATTCCACTTTCCACTCCACGTTGCCTTCCATTCCGTTCCACGTTCCATTCCACGTTCCATTCCTTTGCATTCCACGCTCTATTTCACATTTTATTGCACATTCCTTTCCACTTTCCATCCCACATTCCATTACAAGTTCCATTCCGCATTCCATTGCGCGTTCTATTCCATACCATTCCAAGTTGCATTCCATTCCATTCGACTTTCCACTCCACATTACATTCCATGTTCCATTCCACGTTTCAATCCATTTTCCATTTCATTCCATTCCACGTTCCATTCCACATTCCACTCCGCATTCTAGTCCTTATTCCATTCCATTCTTTCCAAGTTCCATTACAGTTTCCATTCCATTATTTTCAACGTTCCATTCCACATTCCATTGCCCATTCCATTCCACATTACATTCCTCGTTCCATTCCATTTTCAATTCCACATTCCATTCCATGTTCCATTCCATTCCATTCCACGTTTCATTCCACATTGCATTCCATTCCATTCCACTTTCCTTTCCAAATTCCTTTCCACATTCCATTCCATTAGATTCCAAATTCCATTCCACATTCCATTCCTTATTCCATTCCATTCCATTCCACGTTTCATTCAACATTCCACTCCATTCAATTTCACGTTCCATTCCATATTGCATTCCCCATTCCATTCCATTCCGTTCCACCTTCCATTCCACGTTCCATTCTCATTCCATTGCATTTCATTGCACATTCCATTCCGTATTCCATTGCATTAAAATTCACTTTCCATTCCACATTCTATTGAATTCCATTCCATTCCACATTCCATGGCAGATTCCATTCCGCAGTCCATTCCACATTCCATTCCACATTCCATCCTAATTCCATTGCATTTCATTCCACTTTCCGTTACACATTCCATTGCATTCCAATTCACATGCCATTCCACATTCTATTCCAAGTTCCATTCCATTATATTCCACATTCCATACCACATTCCATTCCTTTCCATTCCACGTTCCATTCCACATTCCATTCCAGGATACATTCCACCTTGAATTCAACGTTCCATTCCGCTTTTCATTCCACATTCCATTACACATTCCATTGCTAGTTCCGTTCCACATTCCATTCCATTCCATTCCACGTTCCATTCCAGAGAGCATTCCTCATTCCATTCCATGTTTCAGTCCACATTCCAATACACATTCCTGTCCACTTTCCATTCGACATTCCATTCCACGTTCCATTCCATGTTCCATTCCATGTTCCATTCCACCCCTTTCCACTTCCCATTAAACCTTCCATTCTATTCCATTCTACTTTCCATTCCACATTCCACTGCACATTCCATTCCACATTCCATTACATTGCATTTCAATTTCCATTCCACATTCCATTCCATTCCATTCCACATTCCATTCCACTTTCCATTCCATTCCATTCCACATTTCATTCCACATTCCATTCCACATTCCATTCCACATTCCTTTCCATTTCATTCCACATTCCTTTCCACATTGCATTCCACATTCGATTCCACATTGCATTCCACATTCCCTTTTACATTCCATTGCATTCCATTCCACATTCTATTCCATATTCCATTGCATACCATTCCACATCCCATACCATATTCCATTCCACATTGCTTTCCATTCCATTCCACATTCCATATCATGTTCCATTCGATTGCAATCCACGTTCCATTACATTGCTTTCCACATTCCATTCCACGTTCCATTCCATTCCATTCCACGTTCCATTCTACGTTATATTAGAGGTTCCATTCCATTTTGCATTCCATGCTCCATTCCATTCCATTCGACGTTACATTCCATTCCATTCCACGTTCCATTCCACGTTGCATTCCATGTTCCATTCTATTTTCCATTCCACATTCCATTCCATTCCATTTCACGTTCCATTTCATTCAATTACACGTTCAATTGCACATTCTATATCACATTCCGTTACACTTTCCATTCCACATTCTATATCCCATTCCTTTCCACCTTCCATTCCATTCCATGCCATTCCATTCCAGTTTCCTTTCCATCCCTTCTACTTTCCATTACATTCAATCCCACATTCCATTCCATTGCTATAAATTCCATTCCATTCCATTCCATTCCACATTCCAGATCATTCCATTCCATTCCACATAACATTCCACAGTCCTTTTTATATTCCATTCCACATTCCATTGCATTACTTTCCACGTCCCATTCCATTCCAGTCCATTCCATTACAGTACACATCCCATTCCACATTCCATTCCCTTCCATTCCACATTCCATTCAATGCCATTACACATTCCATTCCAAGTTCCATTCCACGATCCATTACACATTCCATCCCACGTTCCATTCCATTCCATTCCAATCCGCATACCATTCCATTCCATTTCACATTCCATTCCACATTCCATTCCATTCCCTTCCACATTTCATTCCATTGCATTCCACGTTACATTCCATTGCATTCCACACTCCATTCCATTCCTTTCCATTCCACATTCCATTCCATTCCATTCAATTTCACATTCCATTCCATTCCTTTCCATTCCATTCCACTTTCCATTCCATTCCATTCCACGTTCCATTCCATTCCTATCCATGCCACGTTCCACTCTATTACATAACACATTCCATTCCACATTCCATTCCATTCCATTATATTCAACATTCCATTCAATTCCATTGAGTTCCACATTCCTTCCCTTTCCATTCCACATTTCTTTCCATTCCATTCCATTCCATATTCCATCCCACATTCCAATCCATTCCATTCCACAATCTATTCCACATTCCATTCAATTCAATTTCTCATTCCATACTACTTTCCATTCAATATCATTCCACATTCCATTCCACATTCCATTCCATTCAATTCCACGTTCCTTTCCATGTACCATTCCACGATCCATTCCATTCCATTCTGTATTCTATTCTGTTCCATTCCACATTCCATTCCACATTTCATTCCTCATTCCATTCCATTCCACATTCCATTACGTTCCATTCCTCATTCCATTCCATTCCATTTCACATTCCAAAACATTCCACGTTCCATTTAATTCCATTCCATTCCATTACATTACTTTCCTCTTTCAATTCCATTCCATTCCATGTTACATTCCATTCCATTCCTTGCATTGCATTCCAATCCACATTCCATTCCATTCCATTCCAAATTCCATTCCATTCCATTCCATTTCATTCAACATTCCATTCCAATCCTTTCCACATTCCATTCCATTCAACAGTCCTTTCCATTCCATTCCTTTACACATTCCATTCCAAATTCCATTCTATTTCACATTCCAATCCATTGTGTCCATTCCACATTCCATTCTATTCCATTCCACATTGCATTCCATTCCACTCCACATTCCATTCTACATTGCATTCCACTCCATATTCCATTACACATACCATTCCACATTCCATTCCCTTCCTTTCTATTCCATTTCACATTCCATTCCACATTACATTCCACTCCATTTCACATTCCATTCCATTCCATTCCACGTTGCATTCCTCTTTCCAATCCACGTTCCAGTCCACGTAACTTTCCAATCCCTATTGCACCTTCCTTCCCGTTACATTCCACGTTCCATTACATTCGAAATTACATTCCATTCCATTCCACTTTCAATGCCATTCCACTCCACATTTCGTTCCATTCAATTCCATTCCACATACCATTCCACTTTCCCTTCCATTACATTCCACATTCAATTCCATTCCATTCTATATTCCATTCCATTCCATTCCACATTCCACATACCAATCCACGTTCCATTCCACGTTCCATTCCCCGTTCCATTCCATGTTACATTCCATTTCATTCCACGTTCCATTCCACATTCCATTCCGCATTCCATCCATTCCGTTCCACATTTCATTCCATTACATTCCACATTCAATTCCTTTCCATTTCATTCCATTCCACAATCCATTCCATTCCATTCTACTCCATTCCGCATTCTGTTCCATTCCATTGTACATTTCATTCCACTCCATTCGACATTCCATTCCATTACATTCCAATGCACATTCCATTCCATTCCACATTCCATTCCACATTCCATTCCACATTCCATTGCATTCCATATGCCATTCGATTCCTTTCCAATTTTCATTCCATTTCATTCCATTCTATTGCACATTCCATTCCACATTCCATTCCATTCCTTTTCACATTCCTTTCCATTCCATTCCACATTGCATGCCATTCCATTCCACATTCCATTCCATCCCATTAGATATTCCACTCCATTGCTTGCCACATTCCATTCCATTCCATTCCACTTTACATTCCATTCCTTTCCATTCCTTTTCACATTCCATTCCATTCCATTGAATTTCATATTCAATTACTTTCTATTCCATATTCATTCCGTTACATTCCACATTGCATTCCAATTCATTCCATTCCATTCCATATTCAATTCCCTCCCATTACATATTCGATTCCATTCCATTCAACGTAGCATACCATTCCATTTCATTCCATTCCACATTCCATTATACATTCCATTCCATTCCAACTTTTATTGCATTCCATTCCATTCCATTCCACATTCCTTTCCATTCCAGTCCACATTCCATTCAATGTCATTCAACACTCCATTCCATTCCATTCCAATTTTTATTCTCTTCCATTCCAATCCATTCCATTCCACATTCTATTCCATTCCATATTCCGTTCCATTCCATATTCCTTTCCTTTCCTTTCCATTCCAAATTCCATTCCGTTCTTTCCACATTCCATTCCATTCCATTCCATTCCATTCCTTTCCACATTCCATTCCATTTCACATAGCATTCCGTTCCACTCCACATTTCATTCCATTCCTTTCGACATTCCATTCAATTCCATTCTGCATTCTATTCCATTTCATTCCAAATTCCATTCCATTCCACATTCCATTCCATTCCATGCCATTCCACATTCCTTTCACATCCCATTCCATTCCACATTCCATTCCATTCCTTTCCAAATTCTATTCCATTCCATTGCAAATTCCATTCATTTCAATTCCACATTCAATTCTATTCCATTCAACTTTCCATTCGATTCCATTCCACATTCCATTCCATTCCACTTTCCATTGCATTCCATTCCATTACTCATTCCAGTGCACATTCTATTCCATCTCACATTTCATTCCAATCCTTTCCATTCCACATTCCATTCAATTCCCTTCCATTCCCAATTCCATTCCATTTCATTCCACATTCCGTTCCATTCCATTCCACATTCCATTCCAATACATTCCAATGCATTGTCCATTCCATTCCTTTCCACATTCCATTCCATTCCATTACATATTACGTTCCATTACATTGCATTCCATTCCACATTCCATTCCATTGCATTCCATTCCACCTTCCATTCCATTCCATTCCATTCCACATTCCATTCCACTGAATTCCATTCCTCATTCCATTCCAGATTGCATTCCTTTCCATTCCACTTTCCATTACATTCCATTCCACTTTCCATTCCATTCCACTCCATTCCACATTCCATTCCATGCCATTCCGCATTCCATTCCATTGCAATCCATTCCATTTCACATTCAGTTCCATTCCAATCCACGTTCCATTCCATTCCACTCCACATTCCAGTTTCCATTCCACATTCCATTCCACTTCCTATACCACGTTCCATTCCACGTTCCATTCCATTCCATTCCGCGTTCCATTCCACTTCCCATTCCATTCCAATCCATTCCACATTTCATTCAATTCCATTACACATTCCATTCCATTGCATTCCATTTCATTCCAAATTCCATCCCATTCCATTCATTTACATTCCACATTCCATTGCATTCCATTCGATATTCCATTGCACATTCCATTCCATTCCACATTCCATTCAATTCCATTGCATTCCCCATTCCATTCTTTTCCATTCCATTCCATTTGACATTCCATTCCGCATTCCATTCCATTCCACATTCCATTCCATTCCATTGCATTCCACATTCCATTCCATTACGTTCCATTCCACTCCACATTCCATTCCGCATTCCATTCCATTCCATTCCACTTTCCATTTCATTCCATTCCATTCCATATTCCAATCCATTCCATTCCACATTCCAATCCATTCCATTCCATATTCAATTGCATTGAATTCCACACTCCATTCCATTCCATGCCAGATTCCACACCAATCCATTCCACATGCCATTCCATTCCATGCCACATTCCAGTCCTTTCCATTCCACTTTCCATTTCATTCCATTCCACATTCCATTGCATTTCACATTCCATTACATTCCATTCAAAATTTCATTCCATCCCATTCCACTTTACATTCCATTCCACCTTCCATCCCATTCCATCCTTTCCACTTTTCATTCCACATTCCATTCCATTCCACATTCCACTCCATTCCATATTGCATACCATACCATTCCATTCCTCATTCCATTCCATTTCACGTTACACTCCATTCATTCCACATTCCATTCCATTCTATTCCACATTCCATTCCATTCCACATTCCATTCCATTACTTTCCATTCCACTCCACTTTCCATTCTGCATTCCATTTCATTCCATTCCACATTCCATTCCTTTCCATTCCACGTTCCAATCCATTCCATTCCGTATTCCATTGAATTAAATTCCACACTCCATTCCATTCCATGCCACATTCCACTCCAATCCATTCCACATGCCTTTCAATTCCATTTCACTTTCCATTCCTTTCCATTCTACATTCCATTCCATTCCATTCCACATTCCATTGCATTCCACATTCCATTTCATTCCATTCAACATTTCATTCCATTCCATTCCGCATTCCGTTACATACCATTCCACATTCCTTTCTGTTCCATTACATTGCATTCCACATTCATTTCCATAACTTGCTGCATTCCATTCGATTCCATTCCATTCCACATTCCATTCCATTCCATTCCACATTCCATAATATTCCATATCTTTCCGCATTCCATTCCATTCCATTCCACGTTCCATTCCACACTAAATTCCACATTACTTTCCACATTCCATTCCGTTCCATGGCATATTCCATTCCACATTCCATTCCACGTTCAATTCCACATTCCTTTCCACGTTCTATTCCGCTTTCCATTCCACTTTCCAATCCATTAGATTTCACTTTCCATTTCACATTCCAATCCACTATCCATTCCACATTCCATTCCATTCCACTTTCTATTCCACGTTTCATTCCACGTTGCATTCCATTCGTTTCCACGTTCCATTCGACATTGCATTGCATTCCATTCCATGTTCCATTGCACAGTCCATTCCACATTCCATTCCACATTCCATTCCGTTCCATTCCACATTCCATTCCACAATCCATTCCACATTCCATTCCACTTTCCATTCCACTTTCCACTAAAGTCCATTCCACAGTACATTCCGTTCCGCTCTACATTCCATTCCACATTCCATTCCATTCCGTTCCATATTCCCTTACATTACAGTCCACATTTCATTCCACATTCCCTTTTATTCCATTCCACATTCTATTCCAAGTTCCATTCCATCAATTCTACTTTCCATTCCACGTTTCATGCCTCTTTACATTCCACATTACATTCCGCATTGAATTCCCTTCCATTCCACATTCCATTCCACAATGCATTTCACATTCCAATCCATTCCATTCCACATTCCTTTCCGCATTCCATTTCATTACTTTCCACATTTCATTCTTATTCCATTCCATTGCATTCCAGATTCCATTACACATTTAATTCCATTCCATTTCACATTTCATACTACATTCCATTCCATTCCATTCCACATTCCATTCCATTCCTTTCCACTTTCCATTCCACATACATTTCCACGTTCCATTATATTCCATTACACATTCCATTCCATTCTATTCCACGTTCCATTTCATTCCATTCCACGTTCCATTTTACATTCCGTTCCACATTCTAATTCACTTTCCATTCCATTCCATTCCACATTTCATTCCGCATTGCATTGCCATCCATTCCACATTCCATTCCACATTCCATTCCATTTCATTACACATTCCATTCCACATTCCATTCCACATTCCATTCCATTTCATTACACATTTCATTCCACATTGTATTCCACATTCCCTTTCACATTCCTTTCCATTCCTTTCCACATTCCATTCCACGTTGCATTCCACGTTCCATTCCATTCCATTCCATGATTCATTCCATTCCATTCAACATTCCTTTCCATTGCATTCCAAATTACATTGCACATTCCTTTGCACGTTCCATTGCATTCCATTCCACATTTCATTACACATTCCAATTAGCATTGCATTCCATCGCATTCCATATGCCATTCCACTTTCCATTCCACTTTCCATTCCATTCCTTTCCAAATTCCATTACATTTCATTCCACATTCCCTTTCATTAAATTCCACATTCCATTCCACATTCTTTTCCATTCCATTCCACATTCCAAGCCATTCCATTCCACATTGCATTCTATTCCACATTGCATTCCATTCCATTTCACATTCCATTCCACATACCATTCCGTGTCCCATTCCATTCCATTCCAAGTTCCATTACACATTGCATTCCGTTCCAGTTCACATTCCATTCCACATTCCATTCCATTCCATTCAAACGTTCCATTCCATTCCATTCCAGATTCCATTCCAATCCACATTCCATTCCATTCCATTCTACATTCCATACCACAATCCATTCTATTTTCCATTCCACATTCTATTCCACATTCCATTCCATTACCTTCCTCGCTGCATTCCAGCTTCCAATCCACGTTCCATTCCATCTTCCATTCCACATTCCATTCCATTCCATTCCACATTCCATTCTGCATTTCATTCCATTCCATTCCACGTTTCATTCCTCTTTCCATTGCATTCCATTCCATTTTCCATTCCACATTCCGTTTCACATTCTTTTCCACTTTCCATTCCATTCAATTCCACGTTCCATTCCACATTCCATTCTATTCTATTCCACTTTCCTTTCCCCATTCGATTCCACGTTCCATTCCACGTTTCATTCTGCATTTCATACCATGTTCCATTCCTCGTTTCATTCAACGTTCCATTGCACTTTCCATTCCATTCCATTCCACGTGCCACACCACATTGCATTCCACAGTCCATTCCATTCCATTCCGCATTCCATTCCATGCCAGTCCACATTCCATTCCATATTCCATTGCATTCCATTCCACATTCCAATGCTTTCCATTGCACATTGCATTCGATTAAATTCCATTCCACATTCCATTCCTTTGCATTCCATTGCACATTGCATTCCACATTCCAATACATTCAATTCCAGAATCCATTCCATTGCATTCCAAATTCCATTCCATTCCAAATTCCATTCCTTTCCTTTCCATTCAAATCCAAATTCCATTCCACTTTCCATTCCATTCCATTCCACATTCCATACTATTCCATTCCACATTCAATTCCATTCCATTCCATATTCCACTCCATTCCATTCCTTTCCATATTGCATTCCACATTCCATTCTGTTCTATTGCATTCCACATTCCATTCCACATTCCATTCATTTCCACTTTCCAACCATTGCATTCCATTTTAAATTCCATTCCTTTCCACATTCAATTCCATTCCATTCCACATTCCATTAGAGTCCATTCCATTCCATATTTCATTCCATTCCATTCCACTTTCCATTCCATCCCGTTCCATTGTATTCCACATTCCATTCCATACTCCATTCCATTCCATTTCACATTCCATTTCATCCCATTTAATTGAATTCCACATTCCATTCAATTCTATTCCATATTCCATTCCATTCCATTCCATTCCACATTCCATTCCATCCCATTCCATTGAGTTCCACATTCCATTCCACATTCCATACCCTTTCATTCATATTCCATTGCATTCCCATCCACATTGCATTTCATTCCTTTCAATAACAAATTCCATTCCATGACATTGCTTTCAATATTCCATTGCATTCCAATCCACAGTGAATTCCATTCCATTCCATTCCACATTCGTTTCCATTCCATTCAATTCCATTGCACATTCCATTTCATATTCCGTTACATTAAATTCCACATTGCATTCCATTCCGTTCCACTTTCCATTCCATTCTATTCCACATTCCATTCTTTCTGTTATACATTCCATTCCATTCCTTTCCGTTCAAATCCAAATACCATTCCACATTCCATTCCATTCTATTCCAAATTCTATTCCATTCAATTCCACATTCCATTCCATTCCATTCCACATTGCATTCCATTCCATTACATTCCACACTTAGTTACATTCCACTCAATTCGAAATTCAATTCCATTCCCTTCCACATTGCATTCCATTGCATTCCACATTGCATTCTATTCCATTCCACATTGAATTCAATTCCATTCTATTCCACTTTCCATTCCATTCCACTTCATAGTCCTTTCCATTCCATTACACATTAATTTCCATTCAATTCCTTTCCATTCCTGAGTCCATTCCACATTCCATTCCATTCCATTCCACATTCCTTACCGTTCCATTCCACATTCAATTTCATTGAATTCCACATTGCATTCCATTCCATTCTTTAAACATTCCATTCCGTTAAATTACAAATTACATTCCATTCCACATTCCATTCCACGTTCCATTCCGTTCCATTCCACGATCCATTGCCCTTTCCATTCCACATTCCATTTCACGTTCCATTGCGCGTTCCATTCCACGTTCCATTCCGCGTTCCATTCCACGTTCCATTCCGTTTTCCATTCTGCAATCCTTTCCACGTTCCATTCCTCATTCCATTGCGTTCCATTCCACATTCCATTCCATTCCGTTCCACATTCCATTACTTTCCATACCTTTCCATTCCATTCCATATTCCATTCCATTCCATTCCATATTCCATGCCATTCAATTCCATTCCATTCCAGATTTCATTCCATATTCCATTCCATTCCATTCCACATTCCATTGCATTCCATTCCACTTTCCGTTCGATTCCATTCCAATTTACATTCCATTTGATTCCATGCCACATTGCATACCATTCCACTACATTCCTCATTCCATTCCATTCCATTCTACGTTCAACTCCATTCCATTCCACATTCCATTCCATTCCATTTCTTTCCACATTCCATTCCACATTCCATTCCATTGCATTCCACATTCCATTCCACATTCCATTTCATTCTATTCCACACTCAATTCCATTCCATTCCATGTTCCATTGCATTCCATTGCATTCCACATGCCATTCCTTTCCATTCCACATTCCATTGAAATTCATTCCACCTTCCATTCTAGTCGATTCCACATTCCATTCCTTTCCATGCCATATTCCATGAATTTCATTACAAATTCCATTCCATTCCATTCCACATTCCATTCCACATGCATTCTCTTCCATTCCAGATTACATTCCATTCCCTTCCACATTCCATTCCACGTTCCATTCCACGGTCCATTCCGTGTTCCATTCCAGTTCATTGCACTTTCCATTCCAGATTCCATTCCATTCCATTCCACATTCCACACCATTCCATTCCCTTGTGTGTTCCTTTCCATTCCCTTGCAGATTCTATTCCACATTCCATTCCATTCCTTTCTACATTCCACTCCACATTCCATTCCATTCCATTCCACATTCCATTTCAAATTCCATTCAATTCCATTCCACATTCCATTCCATATTTCATTGCTTTCCATTCCCCTTTCCATTCCACGTTCCATTAAATTCCACTGCATTGCTTTCAACGTTCCTTTACGTTGCATTCCACATTTCTTCCCAAGTTCCATTTCACATTAAATTGCACATTCCATTTCACATTCCATTCTATTCCATTCCACGTTCCATTCGTCATTCCATTCCACATTCCATTCCATTCCATTCCACATTCCACTCCGTGTTCCATTCCATGCCATTCCACGTTCCAGTCCACGTTCCATTCCACATTCCATTCCGCATTCCATTCCACCTTCCATTCCACATGCTATTGATTTCCATTCCACATTCCATTCCACATTCCATTCCATGTTCCATTCCTCGTTCCATTCCACGTTCCATTCCATACCATTCCACTTTCCATTTCATTCCATTCCACGTTCCATTTCATTCTGTTCCACATTCAATTCCACATTTCATTCCACATTCCATTTCGCACTGCATTTTGCATTCCATTGAATTCCATTCCATTCCATTCCAATTTCCTTTCCATTCCAATCAACATTCCATTCAATTCCATTCTTCTTTCCCCTCCATTCCACATTCCATTTCACATTCTATTCCATCCATTACATTCCACATTCCTTTCCATTCCAATTCATATTCCATTCCATTCCATTCCAGGTTGCATTTCATTCCACATTCCATTGAATTCCACATCCCATTACATTCCTTTCCACATTCCATTCTATTCCAATCCATTCCACTTTCCATTCTACATTCCATTCCATTCCATTATTTTCCACATTCTATTCCACATTCCATTCCACATTCCATTTTGTATTCGATTCCACGTTCCACTCCATATTCTACTCCAAGTTCCATTCCATTCCATTTCATTCCACATTCCATTCCATTCCTTTCCGCTTTCCACATTCCATTCCATTCCATTCCACATTCCATTCCTTTTCATTCCATTCCATTCCACATTCCTTTCCATTTCATTAAATTCCAATTTGCATTCCATTCCACTCCACATTCCACATTCCATTCCATTCCATTCCACATTCCACTCCATTGCATTCTGCATTCCATTCCACATTCCATTCCATACGATTCCACATTCCATACCATCCCCTTCCATTCCATTCCACATTCTAATCCAAGTTCCATTCCATTCAACTCCACGTTCCATTCCATTTGATATCACATTCCATTCCACGTTGCATTCCACATTCCATTCCATTCCATTCCACTTTCCATTTCATTCCATTCTAAATTCGATTCCACACTGCATTTCATTCTATTCCACATTCCATTCCACATTCCATTCCAGATTGCATTCCATTACTTTCCATTGCATTGCACATTCCATTCCTTTCCACATTGCATTCCTCATTCCATTCCAGATTCCATTCCACATTCCATTCCATTTCATTCCACATTCCAATCTACAGTCCATTCCACTTTCCATTCCATTACATCCCATATTACTTTACATTCCACATTTCATTCCACATTGCATTCCACATTCCATTCCATTCCACATAAAATTCTGCATTCCATTCCATTCCATTCCATCTTACATTCCACACTCCACTCCACTCCACATTCCATTCGATGATCCATTCCACGTTCGAATCCATTACATTCCACGTTCCATTCCACATTCCCTTGCACTCCATTACACATTCCATTACACGTTCCATTCCATTCCATTACACTTTCCATTACGTTCCATTCCACATTCCGTTCCACATTCCATTCCACGTTCTATTCCACATTCCGTTCCACATTCCACTTCACGTTTAATTGAACATTCCATTCCACGTTCTGTTCCCTTTCCATTCCATTCCATTCCACATTCCATTCCACATTCCATTCCATTCCATTCCACATTCCATTCCATTCCATTCCACATTCCATTCCATTCCATTCCACATTCCATTCCATTCCATTCCACATTCCATTCCATTCCATTCTACATTACATTACACTCCATTCTACATTGCATTCCGCATTCCATTTCAAATTTCATTCCATTCCATTCCACATTCCATTCCACATTCTATTCCATTCCATTCTACATTCCATGACAAATTCCATTCCATTCCATTCAAAACTTCCATTCCATTCCTTTTCACATTTAATTCCAAATTCCTTTCCATTCCATTCCACTTTACATTCCACAATCCATTCCACTTTCCATTCCACATTCCATTCCACTTTCCATTCCATGTTCCATTCCGTTACATTTCATATTCCATTCCACATTCCATTCCATTCCATTCCACATTCCATTCCACATTCCATTTCAGTCCATTCGAGATTCCATTCCATTGCATTTCGAATTCCATTCCATTCCATTCCATTCCACTTCGAATTCCATTCCATTCCTTTCCATTCCATTCCATTCCGCATTCCAGTGCACGTTCCATTTCACGTTCCATTCCACGTTATATTCCACGTTCCATTCCACATTCCATTCCATTCCATTCAACATTCCGTTCCATTCAATTGCATTCCACTTTCCATTCCACGTTCCATTCCTATTAATTCCACATTGCATTCCGCATTCCATTCCACTCCATTCCACATTCCATTCCATTCCATTAATTTTTCCGTTCCATTCCATTCCATTGCATTCCATTCCACTTTCCATTCCATTCCATTCCGCATTCCATTCCATACCATTCCACATCGAATTCCATTCCAATCCGCATTCCATTCCACATTCCACACCTTTACATTCCACATTCCATTCCATTCCGTTTCATTCCATTCCATTCCTTTGCACATTCCATTCCACCTTCCATTCCACATTACATTCCGCATTCCATTCTATTCCATTCCATTAAAATCCACATTCCATTCCATTCCGTTCCATTCCAAAATACCTTCCATTCCATTCCACTTTCCATTCTATTCCATTCCACATTCCGTTCCACATTCCATTACACGTTCCATTCCACGTTCCACTCCACATTCCATTCCATTGCATTCCATTCCATTCCATTACACATTCCATTCCATTCCACATTCCATTCCACATTCCATTTAGTTCCATTTGACGTTCCATTCCATACCATTGCGTTCCACATGCCACTCCATTCCATTCCTCATTCCATTCGAAATTCCATTCCAAATCCATTCCATTGCTTTTCAAATTCCATTGAATTGCATTCCATTCCACATTCCATTCCATTCCATTCAACATTCCATTCCATTCCATTCAAAATTCCATTCCACATTCAATTCCATTTTATACCACATTCCATTCCACATTCCATTCCACTTTCCGTTGCACGTTCAACTACATGTTCCATTCCAAATTCCATTCCACATTGCATTCCAATCCATTCCACATTCCATTCCTTTGCATTTCCAAATTCCACTCCACATTCCATTCCATATTCCATTCCATTCCATTGAATTCCACATTTCATTCCATTCCATTCCACATTCCATTCAATTCCATTCCATTCCATATTCCATTCCACATTCCAATCCATTCCATTGCACTTTCCATTCCATGTTCATTTCCACTCCATTCCACATTCCATTCCACATTCCATTCCATTCAATTTGTGATTCCATATCACATTCCATTCAATTGCTTTCAACATTCCATTCCACATTCCATTCCTTTCCATTCCACGTTCCACTCCACGTACCATTCCTCGATCCGTTCCATTCCATTCCACATTCCGTTCAATTCAATTCCACTTTCCTTTCCACGTTCATTTCCATTCCATTCCACATTACATTCCACATTCCATTCCATTCCATTCCGCATTCCTTTCCATTCCATTCCACATTCCATTCCTTTGCAATTCCAAATTCCATTCCACATTCCATTCCATACTCCATTCCACAATCCTTTCCATTCTATTCCACATTCCATTCCATTCCATTCCACATTCCATTCAATTCCATTCCATTCCATATTCCGTTCCACATTCCAATCCATTCCATTCCACTATCGATTCCACATTCCTTTCCATTGAATTTCTCATTCCATACCACATTCTATTCTATTCCATTCCACGTTCCATTCCACGTACCATTCCACGATCCACTCCATTCCATTCCATTCCACATTCCATTCAGTTCCATTCCACTTTCCATTCCACATTCATTTCCATTCCTTTCCACATTACATTCCACATTCCATTCCATTCCATTCCACATTCCATTCTATTCCATTCCATGTTGCATTCGTCATTCTATTCCACATTCCATTCCATTCCATTCCACATTCCACTCCATGTTCCATTCAATGTCATTCCACTTTCCAGTCCACGTTCCATTCCACATTCCATTCCACATTCCATTCCACATTCAATTCCAATAAATTCCACATTCCATTCCACCTTCCATTCCATTCCATTCCACTTTCCATTCCACATGCTTTTGAATTCCTTCCACATTCCATTCCACATTCCATTCCACGTTCCATTCCTCGTTCCATTCCACGTTCCATTCCATACCATTCCACTTTCCATTTCATTCCATTCCACGTTCCATTTCATTCTATTCAACATTCAATTCCACATTTTTTTCCTCATTCCAATTCGCACTCCATTTTACATTCCATTGCATTCCATTCCATTCCATTCCACTTTCCTTTCCATTCCAGTACACATTCCATTCAATTCCATTCTACTTTCCCTTCCATTCCACATTCCATTTCGCATTCCATTCCATCCCATTACATTCCACATTCCATTCCATTCCAATTCATATTCCATTCCATTCCATTCCAGGTTGCATTTCATTCCACATTGAATTCCACATCCCATTCCATCCCCTTGCACATTCCATTCTATTCCATTCCATTGCAATTTCCATTGCACATTCCATTCCATTCCATTCTTTTCCACATTCTATTCCACATTCCATTCCACATTCCATTCTGTATTCGATTCCACGTTCCACTCCATATTCTACTCAAAGTTCCATTCCATTGCATTTCATTACACATTCCATTCCGTTCCTTTCTGCTTTCCACATTCCATTCCATTCCATTACACATTCCATTCCATTCCATTACACATTCCATTCCATTCCATTCCATTCCATTCCACATTCCCTTCCATGTCATTCCATTCCAATTTCCATTCCATTCCACTCAACATTAGACATTCCATTCCATTCCATTCCATTCCGCATTCCACTCCATTCCATTACGCATTCCATTCCACATTCCAGTCCATTCGATTCCACATTCCATACCATCCCATTCCATTCCAAATTCAATTCCTTTCCATTCTACATTCCATTCCATTCCATTTCACATTCCATTCCATTCCATTCAACATTCCATTAAACATTCAATTCCATTTCATACCACATTCCATTCCACATTCCATTCCACTTTCCATTGAACGTTCAACTCCATGTTGCATTCCAAATTCCACTCCACATTCAATTCCAATCCATTCCACATTCCATTCCTTTGCAATTCCAAATTCCATTCCACATTCCATTCCATATTCCATTCCACAATCCTTTCCATTCCATTCCACATACCATTCCATTCCATATTCCATTCCATTCCACTGAATTCCACATTCCATTCCATTCCATTCCACATTCCATTCAATTCCATTCCATTCCATATTCCATTCCACATTCCAATCCATTCCATTCCACTATCCATTCCACATTCCTTTCCATTCAATTTCTGATTCCATACCACATTCCATTCAATTGCATTCAACATTCCATTCCATGTTCAATTCCACGTTCCATTCCACCTTCTATTCCATTCCATTTCACGTTCCATTCCACGTTCCATTCCACAATACATTCCAAATTCCATTCCACATTCCATTCCATTCCACCCCACGTTCCATTCCACATTCCATTCCGCATTCCATTCCATGCTCCAATCCACATTCCATTCCAGGTTCCATTCCACATTCCATTAAAACTTCCAATCCACGTTCGTTTCCACTCCATTCCGCCTTCCATTCAACATTCCATTCCATTCCTTTCCACTTTCCATTACACATTCCATTCCACGTTCCATTCCACATTCGATTCCCTTCCATTTTACATTCCATTCGACATTCCATTCCATTCCATTCCACTTTCCATTCCACATTCCGTTCCACATTCAATTCCACATTCCATTCTGTTCCATTCCACATTCCATTCCACATTCCATTCTACATTCCATTACTTTCCATTCCACATTCCATTCCATTCCATTCCACATTCCATTCTATTCCATTCCACATTCCATTCCACATTGCATTCCATTCCAGTCCACATCCCATTCCACTTTCCATTCCATTCATTTCCACTTTCCATTCCATTACATTACACAATCCATTCCAGATTTCTTTCCATATTCCTTTCCATTCCACTCCAGTTTCCATTCCACATTCCATTCCACATTGCATTCCACGCTATAACCCACATTCCGTTCCACGTTCAATTCCACGTTGCATTCTACGTTCCATTCCACATTGCATTCCATGTTCCATTCCATGTTCCATTCCATGTTCCATTCCACGATCCATTCCATTCAATTCCACATTCCATTCCACATTCCATTCTATTACATTCCACGTTCCATTGCACATTCCATTCCACATTCCATTCTGATCCATTCCACATTCCATTCCTCATTACATTTCTCGTTCCATTCCACGTTCCATTCCACGTTAAATTACAAGTTCCATTCCATTCTATTTCACGTTCCATTCTGTAATCCATTCCATTCCTTTACACTTTCCTTTTCACATTCCATTCCACAATCCATTCTATTATGCATTCTGTTCCATTCCACTTTCCATTCCACATTCCATTCCTCATTCCATTCCACTTTCCATTCCATTCCATTACATTCCATTCTACGTCCCATTCCACTTTCCATTCCATTCCATTACACGTTCCATTCCGCATTCCATTGCCCATTCCATTTCACATTCCATTGTATGTTCCATTCCACGTTCAATTCCATTCCTTTCTACGTTCCGTTCCACGTTCCATTCCATTGCATTCCACATTTCATTCCACATTCCATTCCATTCCATTCCACATTGCTTTCCATATTCCATTCCTTTCCATTCCACATTCCATTCCAGATTGCATTCCATTGCATTCCACATTCCATTCCACATTCCATTCCTTTCCATTCCACATTGCATTCCACATTCCATTCCATTCCATTCCACTTTCCATTCTATTGCATTCCACATTCCATTCCACATTCCATTCCATTCCATTCCACATTGCATTCCACATTCCATTTCATTCCATTCCAATTTCCAGTCCATATTCCCTTTCACATTCGAATCCATTCCATTCCACATTCCATTACATATTCCATTCCATTCCATTTCAAATAACATTCAATATTCCCTTCCACATTCCATTCCATTCCATTCCACAATCCACTACATATTCCATTGCATTCCATTTGGGGTTCCATTCCAAGTTCCATTCCACATTCCATTCCATTTCTTTCCATTCCATTCCACATTTAATTACACATTCCATTCCACATTACTTTCCATTCTATTCCACATTCCATTCCACATTCCTTTCCACATTCCCTCCCACATACCATTACATTCCATTCCACATACCATTCCATTACATTCTACGTTACATTCCACATTCCATTCCACATTCCCTTCCTCATTCCATTCCATTCTATTCCACTTTCCATTCCACATTCCAATGCATTCCATTCAACATTCCATTCCACATTCTATTCCACATTCCATTCGATTCCATTCCACATTCCATTCTATTGCACATTCCATTCCATATTCCATCCCACGTTCCATTCCACTTTCCATTCCATTCCACATTCCATTCCATTCCATTCCAAATTGCATTGGATATTCCATTCCATTCCACTCCACGTTCCATTCCATTCCATTCCAAATTGCATTACACATCACATTCCACGTTCCATTCCACGTTCCATTCCATGTTCCATTCCAAGTTCCATTCCATTCAATTCCTCATTCCATACCATTCAATTCCATTCCGTTCCATTCCTCATTCCTTACCATTCCATTCCATTCCATACTTGTTTCCATTCCATTCCATTCTACATTCTATTAATCAAACAATTCCATTCCATTCCACATTCCTTTCTACATTCCACTGCATTCCGATCCATATTACAGTCCTGTGAATTCCACATTCCATTCCACATTCCATTCCACGTTTCACTCCACATCCCATTCCATGTTCTATTCCACGTTCCATTCCATTCCAATCCACGTTCCATTCCACGTTCCAATCCACAATCCTTTCCACATTTCATTCCCCGTTTCACTCCATTCCTTACCACGTTTCATTCCACGTTCCATTCCATTCCATCGCACTTTCCATTCCACATTCCATTTCACATTCCATTCCACGCTCCATTCCACATTGCATTCCACGTTCGACTCCATGTTCTATTCCAAGTTTCATTCCACGTTCCATTGCATTCCATTGAATGCTGCATTCCAGATTGCATTCCATTCCATTCCTCTTTCCATTCCACATTCCATTCCACATTGCTTTCCACATTCCATTCCGTTCCATTCCACATTCCATTACACTTTCCATTCCACATTCCATTCCACATTCCATTGCATTCCATTCCACATTCCATTCAAGATTGAATTCCACATTCCATTGCATTCCATTCTACATTCCATTCCACATTGCATTCCATTCCTGTCCACATTCCATTCCACATTCCATTCCATTCCACATTCCATTCCACATTTTATTCCCCTCCAGTCCACATTGCTTTGCAATCTCCATTCCATTCCATTCCACATTCCATTCTATTGCATTCCACATTCCATTCTATTCCATTCCACATTCCATTCCACGTTCCATTCCGCGTTCCATTTCATTATTCATTGCACATTCCATTGCATTGCATTCCACTTCCCATTCCACATTCTATTCCATTCAATTCCACTTTCTATTCAACATTCCATTGCACATTCCATTCCATTCCGTTCCACATTCCATTCCTCATTCCATTTCTCATTCCATTTCATTCCATTCCACATTACATTCCATTCCACTCCACATCCCATACCACATTCCGTTCGATTCCATTCCACATTCCTTTCCAAATTCCACTTACATTTACACATTCCTTTCCACATTCCTTTCAACATTCCATTCCGTTCCATTCCACATCCCATTCCAAATTCCATTACATATTCCATTCCATTCCATTCCACATTCTCTCAAATTCCATTCCATTCCGCATTCCATTCATTTCAATTCCACATTCCACTCCCTTCCTTTCCTCATTCCATTCCATTTCATTCCACATTCCACTCTGGATTCCATTCCATGCCAATCCACTTTCTATTCCACATTCCATTCCTTCCAATTCCACATTACATTCAACATTCCATTCCATGTTCAATTCCACGTTCCATTCCACCTTCTATTCCATTCCATTTCACGTTCCATTCCACGTTCCATTCCACAATACATTCCAAATTCCATTCCACATTCCATTCCACATTCCATTCCGCATTCCATTCCATGCTCCAATCCTCATTCCATTCCATGTTCCATTCCACATTCCATTAAAACTTCCAATCCACGTTCCTTTCCATTCCATTCCACCTTCCATTCGACATTCCATTCCATTCCTTTCCACTTTCCATTCCACATTCCATTCCACGTTCCATTCCACATTCCATTCGACATTCCATTCCATTCCACGTTCCATTCCACATTCCATTCTACATTCCATTACTTTCCATTCCACATTCCATTCCATTCCATTCCACATTCCATTCTATTCCATTCCACATTCCATTCCACATTGCATTCCATTCCAGTCCACATCCCATTCCACTTTCCATTACATTCATTTCCACTTTCCATTCCATTCCATTACACAATCCATTCCAGATTTCTTTCCATTCCACTCCACGTTCCATTCCACATTCCATTCCACATTGCATTCCACGCTACAACCCACATTCCGTTCCACGTTCAATTCCACGTTGCATTCCACGTTCCATTCCATGTTCCATTCCATGTTCCATTCCACGATCCATTCTATTCAATTCCATGTTCCATTCCACATTCCATTCTATTACATTCCACGTTCCATTGCACATTCCATTCCACATTCCATTCCTCATTACATTTCTCTTTCCATTACACGTTCAATTCCTCTTTAAATTCCAAGTTCCATTCCATTCTATTCCACGTTCCATTCTGCAATCCATTCCATTCCTTTAAACTTTCTTTTTCATATTCCATTCCACAATCCATTCTATTATGCATTCTGTTCCATTCCACTTTCCATTCCACATTCCATTCCTCATTCCATTCCACTTTCCATTCCATTCCATTACATTCCATTCTACGTCCCATTCCACTTTCCATTCCATTCCATTTCACGTTCCATTCCGCATTCCATTGCCCATTCCTTTCCACGTTCCATTGTATGTTCCATTCCACGTTCAATTCCATTCCTTTCTACGTTCCATTCCACGTTCCTTTCCATTCAACTCCACGTTCCATTCCATTGCATTCCACATTTCATTCCACATTCCATTCCATTCCATTCCACATTGCTTTCCATATTCCATTCCTTTCCATTCCACATTCCATTCCAGATTGCATTCCATTGCATTCCACATTTCATTCCACATTCCATTCCTTTCCATTCCACATTGCATTCCACATTCCATTCCATTCTATTCCACTTTCCATTCTATTGCATTCCACATTCCATTCCACATTCCATTCCATTCCATTCCACATTGCATTCCACATTCCATTTCATTCCATTTCAATTTCCAGTCCACATTCCCTTTCACATTGGAATCCATTCCATTCCACATTCCATTACAGATTCCATTCCATTCCATTTCACATAACATTCAACATTCCCTTCCACATTCCTTTCCATTCCATTCCACAATCCATTACATATTCCATTGCATTCCATTTGAGGTTCCGTTCCAAGTTCCATTCCACATTCCATACCATTCTTTCCATTCCATTCCACATTTAATTACACATTCCATTCCACTTTACTTTCCATTCCATTCCACATTCCATTCCACATTCCTTCCCACATTCCCTCCCACATACCATTCCATTCAATTCCACATTCCATTCCACATACCATTCCATTCCATTCTACATTACATTCCACATCCCATTCCACATTCCCTTCCACTTTCCATTCCATTCTATTCCACTTTCCTTTCCATATTCCAATCCATTCCTTTCCACATTCCATTCCACATTCTCTTCCACATTCCATTCCATTCCATTCCACATTCCATTCTATGGCACATTCCATTCCATATTCCATCCCCCGTTCCATTCCACTTTCCATTCCATTCCACATTCCATTCCATTCCATTCCAAATTTCATTGGATATTCCATTCCATTCCACTCCAAATTCCATTCCATTCCATTCCAAATTGCATTACACATCACATTCCACGTTCCATTCTACGTTCCATTCCATGTTCCATTCCAAGTTCTATTCCATTCAATTCCTCATTCCATACCATTCAATTCCTTTCTGTTCGATTCCTCATTCCTTACCATTCCTTTCCATTCCATACTGGATTCCATTCCATTCCATTCCACATTCTATTAATCAAACAATTCCATTCCATTCCACATTCCTTTCCACATTCCAATGCATTCCGATCCATATTACATTCCTGTCCATTCCACATTCCATTCCACGTTCCACTCCACATCCCATTCCACGTTCTATTCCACGTTCCATTCCATTCCAATCCACGTTCCATTCCACGTTCCAATCCACAATGCTTTCCAAATTTCATTCCCCGTTTCATTCCATTCCTTTCCACATTCCATTCCACGTTCCATTCCATTCCATCCCACGTTCCATTCCACATTCCATTTCACATTCCATTCCACGCTCCATTCCACATTGCATTCCACTTTCGATTCCATGTTCTATTCCAAGTTTCATTCCACGTTCCATTCCATTCCATTGCATGACGCATTCCACATTGCATTCCATTCCATTCCATTTTCCATTCCACATTCCATTCCACATTGCTTTCCACATTCCATTCCGTTCCATTCCACATTCCATTACACTTTCCATTCCACATTCCATTCCACATTCCATTCCACATTCCATTGCATTCGATTCAACATTCCATTCCAGATTGAATTCCACATTCCATTGCATTCCATTCTACATTCCATTCCACATTGCATTCCATTCCTGTCCACATTCCATTCCACATTCCATTCCGTTCCATTCCACATTCCATTCCATTCCACATTCCATTCCACATTGTATTCCACTCCAGTCCACATTGCTTTGCACTCTCCATTCTATTCCATTACACATTCCGTTCTATTCCATTCCACAATCCATTCTATTCCATTCCACATTCCATTCTATTCCATTCCACATTCCATTCCACGTTCCATTCCGCGTTCCATTTCATTATTCATTGCACATTTCATTGCATTGCATTCCACGTCACATTCCACATTCTATTCCATTCCATTCCACTTTCTATTCAACATTACATTGCACATTCCATTCCATTCCTTTCCACATTCCATTGCTCATTCCATTTCTCATTCCATTTCATTCCATTCCACATTCCATTCCATTACACTCCAAATTCCATACCATATTCCATTCCATTCCATTCCACATTCCTTTCCAAATTCCACTTACGTTTCCACATTCCTTTCCACATTATTTTCAACATTCCATTCCGTTCCATTCCACATCCCATTCCACATTCCATTCCATATTACATTCCATTCCATTCCACATTTCATTCCACATTCTATTCCATTCCATTTTCCATTCCACCTTCCATTCTATTCCATTCCAATTTTCATTCCATTCAATTCCACATTCCATTCCACATTACATTTCACATACCAATCCTTTCCATTCCACATTCGATTGCATTTCAGTGCACATTCCATTCCATTCCTTTCCACATTCCATTCCACTTTCCATTCCACTTTCCATTCCATTCCTTTCCACGTTTCTTTCCACAATCCATTCCATGTTCTACTCCATTCCACTCCACGTTCCATTCCATAATCTATTCCATTCCATTTCAACTTCCCTTCCACATTCCATTCCACATTCCATTAGACTTTCCATTGCATTCCATTACACATTGCATTCCACAATGCAGTCGTCATTCCATTCCACATTCCATTTCACATTCCATTCCACATTTCATTCCATGTTAAATTCCATTCCATTCCACATTTCATGCCACATTCCATTCCACATTACATTGCACACTCCATTCCACATTCCATTCTACATTCCAATCTCATTCCATTGCATTTCATTCCGCATTCCATTCCACATTCCATTCCATTCCATTCCTCATTTCATTCCACATTTCATTCCACATTCCATTCCATTCCATTCCATTCCACATTCCATTAAGCCTTCTATTCCATTCCATTACTGTCGATTCAAGATGCTATTCCACATTTAATTTCTTTCCATTCCACATTCCATTCCTTTCCGTTCCACGTTCCGTTCCATGTTCCATTCCACATTGCATTCCATTCCATTCCACATTCCATAGCATTCAACTTCGTTCCTTTCCACATACCATTCCATTTCCCACCATTACGCATTCCATTCCATTCCAATCCGTATTCTACTCCAGATTCCATTCCATTCCATTCCACATTCAATTCCACATTCCATTCCATTCCTCATTCCATTCCATTCCATTCCATTCCGCATTCCATTCCTTTGCATTCCACATTCTATTCCTCATTCCCTTCCATTCCATTCCACATTCAAATCCACATTGCATTCCATTCTACATTCCATTCCATTCCATTGCACTTTCCATTCATTTCATTCCACATTCCATTTCGCCTTCCATTCAACGTTCCTTTCCACATTCCATTCCACGTTCCGTTCCACTATCCATTCCATTCAATTCCACCTTCCATTCCACGTTCCTTTCCACATTCCATTCCTCATTCCATTCCACGTTCCATTCCATTCCTTTCCATATTGCTTACCATTGCATTCCATTACATTCTGCATTCCATTCCATTCCATTCCATATTCTACTCCACATTCCACTCCATTCCTTTCCACATTGCTTGCGACATTCCAATCCATTCCATTCCACTTTCCATTCCACGATCCATTCCACATTTCACTGCACGTTCCATTCCATTCCATTCAATGTTGCATTCCACGTTCTGTTTCATTCCATTCTATGTTCCATTCCACATTCCTTTCCACATGCCATTGCACTTACCATTCCACGTTCCTTTCCACGTTTCATTAAAATTTCCATTCGACGTTCCATTCTATTCCATTCCACTTTCCATTCCACGTTACTTTCCATTCCATTACACTTTCCATTCCGCATTCCAATCCACGTTCCACTCCATATTCCAATACGTTTCATTCCACATTCCATTACTCATTCCATTTCACATTCCATTTCACATTCCATTACATTCCATTCCACTTTCCATTCCACATTCCATTCAGTTCTATTCCACCTGCCATTCCACTTTCCATTGACACATTCCATTCCATTCCATTCCATTCCACATTCCATGCCACATTCCATTCCACTTTACATTCCGCCCTCCATTCCACATTCCATTCCACATTCCAGTATCATTCCATTGCATTTCGGTCCGCATTCCATTACACATTCCATTGCATTCCAATTCACATGCCATTTCACTTTCTATTCCAAGTTCCATTCCATTATTTTCCACAATCCATTGCACATTCCATTCCACAGTCCATTCCATTCCATTCCACATTCCATTGTATTCCAATCAATCAACATTCCATTCCACATTTCATTCCATTCCATTCCACATTCCATTACATTCCACGTTGCATTCCACGTTCCATTACATTCCATTCCACTTTCCATTACATTCCGTTACATTCCCATCCACGTTCCATTCCAATTTCCATTAAATTCTATTCCATATTCCGTTCCACATTCCGGTCCTTTCCATTCCACATTGCATTCCATTCCTATCCACATTTCTTTCAACATTTCATTCAATTCCATTCCACTTTGCATTCCACAATCCATTGCACATTCCCTTCCACATTCCATTCCATTCCATTCCACATTCCATTGCACATTCCATTCCATTCCATTCCAGATTCCATTCCATTCGATTACATTCCATTACATGTTCTATTCCAGATTCGATTCCAGTCCATTCCACGTTCCATTCCACTCTCCATTCCACATTCCATTCCTTTCCATTTCACTTTCCATTCCACACTTAATTCCACATTCCATTCCACATTCCATTCCACTCCATTCCATTCTGCATTCCATTTCATTGCACTCTACATTCTATTCCTCATTCCATTCCATTCCATTCCACATTCAATTCTACATTCCTTTCCAATCCATTGCACATTCCATTCCATTCCATTGCACATTCCATTCCACGTTCCATCCTACTTTACATTCCATTCCATTCCACCTTACATTAATTGTTCCATTCCACATTCCATTCCACATTACATTCAATGTTCCATTCCATTCCATTCCATATTCCTTACCATTCCATTCCACTTTCTTCTCTACATTCCACTCCCATCCATTCCACATACCATGACACATTCCATTCCATTCCATTCCACATTCCATTTCATTCCATTCAAGATTCCTTTCCATTCCATTTCACATAACATTCCATTCCATTCCATTCCACATTCCATTCCTTTCCATTACACATTCCTTTCCACATTACTTTTCACTTCCTATTCCACATTTCCTTCCACATTCCAATCCATGTTCCATTCCATTACATTGCCCTTTCCTTTCCACGATCCATTCTCATACCCCTCCACGTCCCATTCCATTCCATTCCTTTCCACATTCCTTTCCACATTCCATTCCATTCCACGTTCCATTCCGCACACAATTCCTTATTCCATTCCACATTCCATTCCACATTCCATGCCACGTTCAATTCCATATTCCATTACACGTTCCACTCCACGTTACATTCCACATTCCATTCCACATTCCCTTCCACATTCTATTCCATTCCTTTCCACATTCCATTCCATTCCACGTTCCATTCCGCATACAATTCCTTTTTCCATTCCACATTCCATTCCGATCCATTCCACATTCCATTCCACATTCCATGCCACGTTCATTTCCTTATTCCATTACAAGTTCCACTCCACGTTACATTCCACGTTCCATTCCATTGCATTTCACGTTCCATTCCACATTCCATTCCATTCATTTCCACATTCCATTTCACTTTCCATTCCACTTTCCATTACACATTGCATTCCACATTCGATTCAATTCCATTCCACATTCCATTCCATTCAATTCCATTCCATTCCACTTTTCATTCCACATTCCATTCAATTCCATTCCACGTTGCATTCCCCTTTCCATTCCACATTCCATTCCATTCCATTCCACATTCCGTTCCAAATTTAATTCCACATTCCATTCCACATTCCATTCCGTTCCAATCCACGTTCCATTCTACATTCCACTCCATTCAATTAAACTTTCGATTTCATTCCATTAAACTTTCCATTCCATTCCATTCAACTTTCCATTCCGCATGCCATTGCACATTCCATTCTACATTACATTCCGTTCCATTCCACATTCCATTCCACATTATATTCTATTACGTACCACATTCCATTCCATTCCACTCCACATCCCATTCCACTCCACATTCTCTTCCCTTCCGTTCCACATTCCATTCCATTCCATTGCAGATTCCGTTGCACATTCCATTCCACATTCCATGCTACATTCCAGTCCACGTTACATTCCGTTCCATTCCACGTTTCTTTCTACATTCCATTCCACATTCCATTCCACATTCCATTCCACATTCGAATCCACATTCCAATTCATTACATTCCACATTCCTTTCCACATTCCATTCCATTCCATTCCACATTTCGTTCCACATTCCATTCCACTTCCCATTCCACATTCCATTCCCTTACTTTCCACATTCCATTCAGCATTCCATTCCATTCCATTCCATTCCATTCCGCTTTCTATTCCACACTGCATTCCACATTCCAGTCCATTCCATTCCACATTCCATTCCACATTAAATTCCTTTACCTTCCACATTTCTTTCCCCATTCCATTCCGCATTCCATCCACATTCCATTGCATTCCATTCCACATTCCATTCCATATTCCGTTCCATATTCCATTCCACATTCCGCAGTCTATTCCATTCCATTCCACATTCCATTCCATTCCAATGCACATTCCATTCCACAATTCATTCCATTCCTTTCCACATTCCATTCCACATTCCATTCTCTTCCACTGCATTCCACATTCCATTCCAATTTCCATTAAATTCCATTCCACTTCCCATTCCATTACATTCCACATTCCATTCCACATTTCATTTCCAATTTCCACTCCACGTTCCACTCCTGTTTCCATTCCACAATCCATTCCAGATTCCATTCCATTCCATTCCACCTTCCATTCCACATTCGATTCCACATTCCTTTCCATTCCATTCCACGTTCCATTCCACGTTCCCTTCCACCATCCTTTCCATTCCATTTGATTCCACGTTCCATTCCATTTCACATTCCTTTCCAGTACATTCCATGTTCAATTCCACATTCTATTCCATTGCATTCCACATTCCAAGCATTCCATTCCACATTTCATTCGATTCCATTCCACGTTCCATTCCACATCCCATTGCATTCCATTCTACATTCCATTCCATTCCATTCCATTGCAGTCCACATTCCATTCCACGTTCCATTCCATTCCATTCCACATTCCATTCCACATTCCTTTCCATTGCATTCCGCATTCCATTCCAGATGTCATTGCATTCCATTTTGCATTCCATTCTATTCCATTCCACTCTACATTCCAGTCCATTACACATTCCTTTACATTCCATTCGATATTCCGTTCTATTCTACCCTCCATTCCATTCCGTTACTTTGCAAATTCCATTCCATTCCACTCCAAGTTCCATTAAATTCCATTCCGTTACTTTGCAAATTCCATTCCATTCCACTCCAAGTTCCATTCCATTCCATTCCATTCCACATTACATTCCACATTCCATTCCTTGCCATTCAACATTCCATTCTATATTCTATTCCATACCTTTCCACATTGCATTCCACATTCCATTCCATTCCTCCATTCCGCATTCCATTCCATTCTTTCCATATTCCATTCCACTATATTACACAGTCTGTTATACATTCTATTCCTTTCCATTCCTTATTGCATTCCACTTTCCATTCCATTTCATTCCACATTTCATTCCATTTCATTCCACATTGTTTCCACATTCCAAACCATTCCTACATTCCACATTCCATTCGATTCCATTCCACATTCCGTTCTATTCCATTCCACATTCCTTTCCGCATTCCATTCCACATTCCATTCCATTCCATTCGACTTTCCACTGCATTCCATTCAATTCAACATTCCATTCCATTCAACATTCCATTCCTTTCCATTCCATATTCCATTCCATTCCTTTCCATATTCCAGTAGATTCGATTCCACTCCATTCCACATTCCATTCCTTTCCATTCCATGTTACATTCCACGTTCAATTTCACATTCCATTTCACATTCCATTTCACGTTCCATTCCACGTTCCATTCCATTACAACTGACTTTCAATTCCACAATTCATAATATTCCTGTCCACTTTCCATTCCACATTCCGTTCCATTCCATTCCATTCCACATTCCATCCTATTCCATTCAATATTCCATTTCATTCCATTACACATTTCATTGCACATTGCACACCATTCCAATCCACATTCCTTTCCACATTCCGTTACATTACATTCCAATTTCCATTCCATTCCATTTCACTTTCCATTCAACGTTACATTCCACGTTCGGTTCCACATTCCCTTCCCCGTTCGTTTCCACGTTCCTTTGCTCGTTCCATTCCACTTTCCATTCCAAGTTCCATTCCATTCCATTCTACATTCCATTCCATTCCATTCCACACTCTACTCCATTCCATTCATTTCCACATTCCACTAAATTGCATTCCACTCCAAATTCCATTCCATTCCATTCCACATTCCCTTCCATTCCGTTCCACATTCAATTCCATTCCATTTCACATTCCATTCCACATTCCGTTCCTTTCCATTACTCGTCAATTTCATTCCATTCCATTCCACATTCCATTCCATTGCATTCCACATTCCATTCCATTACATTTCTCATTCCATTCCATTCCATTGTACATTCCATTCCACCTTCCACTCCATTTCATTCCATTCCATTCCACATTTCATTCCATTGCATTTGATATTCCATTCCTCATTCCTTTCCATTCCGTTCCATTCCACATTCCATTCCAACTTCCATTCCATTCCATTCCACGTTACATTCCTTTCCACTCCACATTCAAATCCATTCCAATCCACATTCCATTCCATTCCATTCCATGCCATATTCATTTCTATTCCACATTGCATTCCATTCCGTTGCATTCCACATTCCATTCCACATTCCATTCCATGTTCCATTCCCTTCCATTCCACTTTCAATTCCACCTTCTGTTCCCAATTCCGTTCAACATTCCATTCTATTCTATTCCAAATTCTACTTTCCATTCCACTTTCCATTCCATTCCATTCCAGATTGCATTCCATTCCACATTCCATTCCACGTTCCATTCCACGTTCCATTCCACGTTCCGTTCCATTCCATTCCAATTTCCATTCTACATTCTATTCCACATTCCACTCCGTTCCATTCCATTCAATTCCACAATCCTTTCCATTACATTTCATTCCACATTCTTTACATTCCATTCTACACGCCATTCCGTTCCATTCCACATTCTATTCCAATCCAATCCATTCCATTCCATTCCATTCTATTCCATTCTATTCCACTTTCCACTCCATTCCATTCCACATTCTATTGCACAGTCCATTCCATTCCATTCCCCATTGCATTCCACATTCCATTCCATTGCATTCCACATTCCCTTCCATTCCATTCCACATTCTCTCCACATCTCATTCCACGTTGCATTCCAAGTTAAATTCCACATTCCATTCAACTTTCCTTTCGATTGCATTCCTTGTTCCTTTCCATTCCATTCCACATTCCATTCCACTCCATTCCATATTCCATTCCACTTCCCATTCCGCGTTCCATTTCACTTTTCGTTGCACGTTCCTTTCCATTCCATTCCACCTTTCATTCAACTTGCCATTCCACTACATTCCACTTTCCATTCCACATTCCATTCCACATTCCATTTTATTTCAATACACATTCCAGTCCACATTCCATTCAATATTCCATTCCAAGTTCCATTCCTTTCCATTCCACATTCCATTCCATTTCACTTTCCATTCCACATTCTATTCCATTCAATTCCACATTCCATTCCATTCCATTCCATTCAAGTCCACTTTCCATTACATTCAATTCCAGTTGACATTACATTCCATTCCATTCCACATTCCATTCCATTCCAATCTATACCACATTCCTTTCCTTTCCATTCCATATTCCATTACATTCGATTCCACATTCCATTCCATTCCATTCCACATTCCATTCCATTCCGCATTCCATTGCATTCTGTTCCGTTACACATTCCATTCCATTCCATTCCACCTTCCATTGCACATTCCATTTCATTCCATTCCACTTTTCATTCGATTCCGTTCGATGTTCCATTCCACATTCCATTCCATGCCATTCCACTTTCCATTAAATTCTATACAACTTTCCATTCCATTCCAGTCCACATTCCTTTTCATTCAATTCCTTTCCACATTCCATTCCATCCCATTCCACATTCCATACCATTCCATTACATTCCATTTCACATTCCATTCCATTTGATTCAACATTCTGTTCCATTGCATTCCACATTGAATTCCTTCCACATTCCATTCCATTCCATTCCATTCCACATTCCATTCCATTCCACGTTCCATTTCACATTCCATTCCATTCCATTCCACATTGCATTCCATTTTATTCCACATTCCATTCGACTTTTCATTTCACTCCATTGCACATTCCATTTCTTATTCCATTCCTTTCCATTCCACATTGCATTCCATTTTATTCCACATTCCATTCGACTTTTCATTCCAATCCATTGCGCATTGCATTTCCCATTCCATTCCATTCCATTCCATTACACATTCAATTATACATTCCATTCCATTACACATTCCATTATACATTCCATTCCATTCCATTGCATTCCACTTTCTATTCCATTCCTCTTCTCATTCCATTAAATTCCGCTCCACATTCCATTCCACATTCCATTCCATTAAACATTCCGTTTCATATTTCATTCCATTCCATTCCACCTTCCATTCCATTCCACATGCCATTCTATTCCATTCCATTCCATACCACATTGCTTTCCATTTCTTTCCTCTCCACCTTCCATTCCACTTTACACTCCATGCCATTCCACTTTCCATTCCATTCCATTCCTCATTCCATTCCATTCCATCCCATTCCACTTTCCATTCCACATTACATTTCACGTTCCATTCCACATTACTTTCCACATTCAATTCCACATTCCAGTCCATTCCATTCCAGATTCCATTCCAAGTTCCATTCCACGTTCCATTCCATTCCATTCTAATCCATTCTATTCCGAATTCCATTCCATTCCATTCCATTCCAATCCATTCCATTCCTGTCTATGTTGCATTCCATTCCATTCCACTTTCCATTCCAACTTGCATTCTATTAAGTTTCACGCTCAATTCCACATTCTCTTACACGTTCCATTCCACATTCCATTTCAAATTCTATTTCATTCCACATTCCATACCATTCCATTCCACATTCCATTCCATTACATTCAACATTCCATTCCACATTCAACTCCATTCAATTCCA
Organism: Pongo abelii; assembly: GCF_028885655.2. Lineage (NCBI taxonomy): Eukaryota > Metazoa > Chordata > Mammalia > Primates > Hominidae > Pongo > Pongo abelii. The sequence continues at coordinate 17,496,755 of NC_071997.2, read as the reverse complement.
CATTCCATTCCATTCCATTCAATCGAAGTCTACTTTGCATTCCATTCTATTCCATTCCACATTCCATTCCACGTTCCATTCCATTCCATTCCACGTTCCATTCCATTCCATTCCACGTTTCATTCCACGTTCCATTCCATGCTCCATTTCACTTTCCATTGCCCTTTCCATTCCATTCCAACAAATCTTCCATTCCATGTGATTACAGATTCCTTTCCGTTCCGTTCCACATTCCATTCCAGTTTCCATTCCACGTTCCATTCCATTCCATTCCACCTTTCATTCCATTCCATTCCACATTCCATTCCATTCCATTCCAACTTTCATTCCATCCCATTCCATTCCACCTTTGATTCCATTGCATTCCACACTCCATTCCATTCCATTCCACATTTCATTCCATTGCATTCCACATTCCGTTCCATTCCATTCCCCATTCCATTCCATTCCACTCCATTCACATTCCATTCCATTACATTCGATTCCTTTCCTTTCCACATTCTTGTCTACATTCCGTTTTATTCCTTTCGTCATTCCATTCCACATTCGATTCAATTCCATTCCAAAATCCATTCAATTCCATTGCACAATCCATTCAGTTCCATTCCATTTCCACTACATTCCACTCCACATTACATTGCAATCCATTCCACTTTCCATTCCACTTTCCATTCCACATTACTTTCCATTCCTTTACACAATCCATTCAATGTTACATTCCATTCCTTTCCACATTCTATTCCACACTCCTTTCCTTTCATCCCACATTCCATTCCATTCTATTCCACATTCCATTCCATTCCATTCCTCATTCCATTCCACATGACATTCCATTTCACATTCCTTTCCATTCCTTTGCACATTGCTTTCCACATTCCATTCCACATTCCATTCCATGCTATTTCACATTCCATTCCCCATTCTATTCCATTCCAATCCACATTCCGTTCCATTCCATTCCATTCCATTCCACATTACACTGAATTCCATTTTACGTTCCATTCCATTCCGTTCCACGTTCCATTCCATTCTCTCCCACTTTACATTACATTCCCTTCCACGTGCCAGTACACGTTGCATGCCACGTTCCATTCCACGTTCCATTCCACGTTCCATTCCATTCCATTCCTCGTTCCATTCCATTCCATTGCACCATCCATTCCATTCCATTCCACTTTCCATTCCGTTCCATTCCACATTCTATTCCATTTCATTCCACATTCCATTACCCTTTCCTCTCCACTCCATTCTAACTTCCATTCCACATTCCATTCCATTCAATTCCAGTCCACACACCATTCCATTCTGTTCCATTCCACATTTTCTTCCATTTCATTTCATTACACATACTATTCCATTCCATTACCCGTTCCTTTCCATTCCAAATTCCATTCCATTCCATTCCAAATTCCATTCCATTCCATTCCACATTACATTCCACTCCACTCCACATTCCATTCCATTCCATTCCACTTTCCATTCCATTCCATTCCACATTCCATTGCATTCCTGTCCAAATACCATTCCATTACATTCCACTTTCCATTCTTTCCATTCCACATTCCATTCCATTATATTCCTCCTTCCATTCCATTCCATTCCGTTTCACATTCCATTCCATTCCATTCCACATTCCATTTCACATTCCATTGCATTCCATTCCGCATTCCATTCCAGTCCATTCCACACTCCTTTACATTCCATTCCACATTCCATTCCATTACATTCCACGTTCCATTTCATTCCATTCTGCGTTCCATACCATTATATTCCATGTTCCATTCCATTCCATCTCGCTGCACATTCCATTCCATTCCATTCCACATTCCATTAGGTTCCTTTCCATTCCACCTTCCATTCCCACATTCCCTTCTGATTCATTCCACATTCCTTTGCATTGCATTCCACATTCCATTCCACTCCATTCCATATTCCATTCCATGCCTTTCCACATTTCATTCCACATTGAATTCCATTCCATTCCACTTTCCATTCCATTCCATTCCTTTCCAATTCACATTAAATTCCATTCCATTCCATTCCAAGTTCCATTCCATTCCATTTTACATTCCAATCCATTCCATTCAATATTCCATTCCTTTCCATTCCATGTTCCTTTCCTTTCCAATCCACATTCCAGTCGATTCCGTTTCACGTTCCATTCCACGTTCCATTCCACGTTCCATTCCATGTTCCATTCCATTGCATTACACATTCCATTCTACATTCCAATGCATTCCATATTTTATTCCATGAATATCCACTTGCATGATTTTCAAATAGAATGATTCACAACTTCTCTATGAAAAGGTATATTCAACTCTTTGAGTTGGATGCACACATCACAAAGTAGATTCTGGGAATGCTGCTGTCTAGTTTTTAGTTGAAGGTATTCCCATTTCCAACAAAGGCTTCAAAGCTCTCCAATTATCCACTTGCATATCCTAAAAAATGAGTTTTTCAAATCTGCTCTATCAAAAGGAAGGTTTAACTCTGTGAGTTGAATGCACACATCACAAAGAAGTTTCTGAGAATGTTTCTGTCTTGTTTTTATGTGAAGATATTTCCTTTTTTGCCGAAGGCCTCAAAGTGCTCCAAATGTCCACTTGCAGATTCTACAAAAGAGTGTTTCAATACTGCTCTACCAAAAGGAAGTTTCATCTCTGTGAGTTGAATCCACTCATCACAAAGAAGTTTCTGAGAATGCTTCTGTCTAGTTTTTATGTGAATTTAATCCCGTTTCCAACCAAGGCCTCAAATCGGTTCAAATATCTACCTTTGGATTCTACAAAAAGAGTGTTTCTAAACTGCTCTATCAAAAGGAAAGTTCAATTCTGTGAGTTGAATGCACCCATCACAAGAAGTTTCTGAGAATGCTTCTGTCTAGTTTTTATTTGAAGATATTTCCGTTTCCAATGAAGGATTCAAAGTGCTCCAAATATACACTTGCCGATACTTCAAAAAGAAGGTTTCAAAACTGCTGTATCAAAAGGAAGCTTCAACTGTGTGAGTTGAATGTACACATCATGAAATAGTTTCTGAGAATGCTTCTGTCTAGTTTTCATGGGAAGATATTCCTGTTTCCAATGAGGGCCTCAATACGGTCCAAATATCCCCTTTCAGATAGTGCAAATAGAGATTTTCAAATCTCCTCTATAAAAAGTTATTTTCAACTCTGTGAGTTGAATACACACATCACAAACTTGTTGCTGAGAATGCTTCTGTCTAGTTTTTATTTGAAGATATTCCCATTTCCAATGACATCTTCAAAGCACTCCAAATATACACTTGCAGATACTACAGAATGAGTGTTTCAAACCTGCTCCATCAAAAGAAAGTTTAAACTCTGTGAGTTGAATACACACATCACAAAGAAGTTTCAGATAATGCTTCTTTCTAGTTTTTATTTGAAGATATTTACTTTTCCACCATAGCTCTCAAAGCGTTACAAATGTCTATATGCAGATTCTACAAAAACAGTATTTCAAAACTTCCCTGTCAAAAGAAATATTCAACACTGTGAGTTGAATGCACACAACACAAAACAGTTTCTGAGAATGCTTCTGTCGCGTTTTTATTTGAAGAAATTCCCGTTTGCAACGAAGGCTTCAAAGCACTCAAAATAGCCATTTGCAGATTGTACAAAAAGAGTGTTTCAAAACGGCTCTACCAAAAGGAAGGTTCAACTCTGTGAGTTGAAGGCACACATCACAAAGAAGTTTCTGAGAATGCTTCTGAGTAGTTTTTATGTGAAGAGATTTCCCTTACCACCGAGGGCCTCAAAGCACTCCAAATGTCCACTGGCAGAATCTAAAAAAAAGTGTTTAAAAACTGCTCTATCAAAAGGAAGGTTCAACTCTGTGAGTTGAATGTACACATAACCAAGAAGTTTCTGAGAATGCTTCTATCTACTTTTTATGTGAAGATGTTTGCTTTTCCACCAATGGTCACAAAGCACTCCAAATGTCCAATTGCAGATTCTGCAAAAAAAGTGTTTCAAACGTGCTGTATCAAAACAAATGTTCAACTCTATAAGTTGAAGGCAGACATCACAAAAATGTTTCTGAGACTGCTTCTGTCTAGTTTGTATGTGAAGGTATTCCCTTTTCTACCATAGGCCCCAAAGCAGTCCAAATATCCATTTGCAGATTCTACAAAAAGAGTTTTCAAAACTGCTCTATCAAAAGAAAGGCTCAACTCCATGAATTGAAGGCGTACATCTCAAAGTAGTTTTGGAGAATGCTTCTGTCTAGTTTTTATTTGAAGATATTCCCGTTTCCAACGAAGGATTCAAAGTGCTCCAAATATCCACTTGGAGATTCCACAATAAGAGTCTTTCAAAGCTGCTCTATAAAAAGGAAGGCTCATCACTGTGAGTTTGAATGCACACATCACAAAAAAGTTTCTGACAATGCTTCTGTCTAGTATTTATGTGAAGATATTTCCTTTTGTACCATCGGTCTCAAAGGGCTCGAAATGTCCTCTTGCAGATTCTACCAAAAATGTGTTACAAAATTGCTCTATCAAAACAAAGGTTCAACTCTGTGAGTTGAATACACACATCAAAAAGATGTTTCTAAGAATGCTTCTCTCTAGTTTTTATGTGAAGGTATTCCCGTTTAAATCGAAAGCCTCAAAACGGTCAAAATATCCCCTTGCCGATTCGACAAAAAGAGTGTTTCAAAACTGCTCTATCAAAAGGAAGCTTCAACTCTGTGAGTTGAATGCACACATCACAAAGAAGTTTCTGAGAATGCTTCTGTCAAGTTTTTATCTGCAGATATTCCCTTTTCCAACAAAGGCCTCAAAGTCTTCTAAATATCCACTTGCAGATTCTCCAAAAAGAGTGTATCAAAACTGCTCTATGAAAAGTTATGTACAACAATGTGAATTGAATTCACACATCACAAAGAAGGTTCTGAGAATGGTTCTGTCTAGTTTTTATGTGAAGACATTCCCATTTCCAATGAAGGCCTCAAATGGGTCCTAATATCCACTTTCAGGTCCTTCAAAAAGAGTGTTTCACAACTGATCTATGAAAAGATGTGTTCAACTCTGTGAGTTGAATGTGCACATAACAAAGAAGATTCTGAGAATACTTCTGTGTAGTTTTTATTTGAAGATATTTCCTTTTCCACCACAGCTCTCAAAGCTCTACAAGCAACCATTTGAAGATGCTGCAAAAAGAGTGTTTCAAAACTGATCTATCAAAAGAAAGGTTCAACTCTGTTAGTTGAATGTACACATCACAAAACAGTTTCTGGGAATGCTTCTGACTCTTCTTTATTTGAAGAAATTCCCGTTTCCAAAGAAGGCTTCAAATCTCTCCAAATAGCCAATTGCAGATTCTACAAAAAGTGCGTTTCAAAACTGCTCTATAAAAATGAAGGTTCAACCCTGTGAGTTGAATGCATACATCTCAAAGAAGTTCCTGAGAATGCATCTGTCTAGATTTTATGTGAAGATATTTCCTTTTCTAATGTAGGCCTCAAAGCACTCCAAATATCCACTGGCAGAGTCTACAAAAAGTGAGATTCAAAACTGCTCTATCAAAAGAAATGCTCAATTTGGTGAGTTGAAAGCACACATTACAAGGTAGTTTCTGAGAATTCTTCTGTCTAGTTTTTATTTGAAGATATTACCGTTTCCAACGAAGGCTTCAAACCACTCCAAATAACCACTTGCAGATTCTACAAAAAGAGTGTTTCAAAACTGCTCTATAAAAAGGAAGGTTATACCGCGTCAGTTGAATGCACACATCACAAAGAAGTTTCGGAGAAAGCTTCTGTGTAGTTTTTATATGAAGATGTTTCCTTTTCTACCTTAGGCCTCAAAGCACTCCAAATATCTACTTGCAAATTCTACAAAAAGAGAGTTTCAAAACTGCTATATGAAAGCGAATGTTCAATCCCATGAGTTGAATGCATGCATCATAAATAAATTTCTGAGAATGCTACTCTGTAGTTTTTATGTAAAAATATTTCCTTTTCCACCTAAGGCGTCAATGCACTCAAAATGTCCACTTGAAGATTCTACAAAAAGACTGATTCAAAACTGCTCTATGAAACGTTAAGTTCAACTCAATGAGTTTAATGCACACATCACAAAGAAGTTTCTGAGAATGCTTCTGTCCAGTTTTTATGTGAGGATATTTCTTTTTTCAGGAAAGGCCTCACAGCCTGCTAAATATCCAGTTGCAGATTTTACAAAAACAGTGTTTCGAAACTACCCTATCTAAAGGAAAGTTCAACTCTGTAAGTTGAATGCACTCATCACAAATAAGTTTCTGAGAACACTTCTGTCTAGTTTTTATGTGAAGATATTTCCTTTTCTAGCATAGGCCACAAAGCTCTCCAAATATCCACTTTCAGATTCTACAAAAAGAGTGTTTCAAAACTGCTCTATCAAAAGGAAGGTTCAACTCTGTGAGTTGAGTGCACACATCACAAAGCAGTTTCTGAGAATGCTTCTGTCTAGTTTTTATGTGAGGATATTTCCTTTTCCAGCATAGGACTCAAAGCCCTCCAAATATCCACTTGCAGATTCTACAATAACAGTGTTTCAAAACAGCTCTATCTAAAGGAAGGTTCAACTCTGTCAGTTGAATGCCCACAACACAAAGAAGTTTCTGTGACTGCTTCAGTCTAGTTTTTATGTGAAGATATTTCCTTTTCCACTGAAGGCCTCAAAGTGATCAAATGTACACTTGCAGATTCTACACAAAATGGTTTCAAAGCTGCTCTATGAAAAGTTATGTTCAACTCTGTGAGCTGAATGCACATATCACAAAGAAGTTTCTGAGAATATTTCTGTTTAATTTTCTTTGAAGATATTTCATTTTCCACCATAGCCCACAAGCACTACAAATGTCCATTTGCAGATTTGACAAAAAGAGTGTATCAAAACTGATCTATGAAAGGTAATGTTCAGCTATGTAAGTTGAATGAACACATCAAAAAGCAGTTTTTGAGAATGGTTCTGTCTTGCTTTTAGTGGAAGATATTCCCGTTTCCAATGAAGGTTTCAAAGTGCTGCAAATGTCCAATTGCAGATTCTACAAAAAGAAAGTTTCAAAGCTGCTCTATCAAAAGGAAGATTCAACTCTGTGAGTTCAATGCACACATCATAAAGAAGTTTCTGAGAATGCTATTGTGTAGTTTTTATGTGGAGATATTTCCTTTTCCACCGAATGTCTCTAAGCGCTGCAAACATCCACTAGCAGATTCTACACAAAAAGTGTTTCAAAACTGCTCTATAAAATGGAAGTTTCAATTCTGTGAGTTGAATGCGCACATCACAAAGAGGTTTCTGAGAATGCTTCTGTCGAGTACTTATGTGAAGATATTCCCCTTTCCAACAAAGGCCTCAAAACGATCCAAATATCCCCTTGCAGATTCTACAAAAAGAGTGTTTCAATCTGCTCTATCAAAAGTAAGGTTGAACTCTGTGAATTGAATGCACACACCACAAAGAAGTTTCTGAGAATGTGTCTCTCTAGTTTTTATGTGCAGATATTCCCGTCTCCAATGAAGGCCTCAAAGGAGTGCAAACATCCACTTGCAGATTCTACAAAAAGAGTGTTTCAAAACTGCTTTATGAAAACCTATGTTCAACTCTGTGAGTTGAATGCACACATCACAAAGAAGTTTCTGAGAATGCTTTTGGGGAATTTTTAGGTGAAGATATTTCCGTTTCCAATGAAAGCCTCAAATCGATCCAAATATCCACTCGCAGGTCCTTCAAAAACAGTGTTTCACAAATGTTCTATGAAAAGTTATATTTAACCCTGTGAGTTGAATGCACACATCTCAACGAAGTTTCTGAGAATGTTTCTGTCTAGTTTTTATGTGAAGCTATTTCCTTTACTAACACAGGCCTCAAAGCGCTCCAAATATCCACTTGTAGATTCTACAAAAACATTGTTTCAAAACTGCTCTATAAAAGGAAAGCTCAACTCTGTAAGTTGAATGTACAAACTACAAAGGGCTTTCTGAGAATGCTTCTGTCTAGTTTTTATTTGAAGATATTCGTGATACCAAAGAAGGCTTCAAACCGCTCCAAATGTCCACTTGCAGATTGTACAAAAAGAGTGTTTCAAAACTGCTGTAACAAAAGGAATGTTCAACTCTGTGAGTTGAATGCACACATCAAAAGGTAGTTTCAAAGAATGCTTCTGTCTAATTTTTATATGAAGATATTTCTTTTTCCACTGAAGTCCTCAAAGCACTCCGAATGTCCACTGGCAGGTTCTACAAAAAATTGTTTCAAAACTGCTCTATCAAAAGGAAGGTTCAAATCGGTGAGTTGAATGACGTCATCAGAAAGAAGTTTCTGAGAATATTTCTGTTCTGTTTTTATGTGCAGATATTCCCGTTTTCAACGAAGGGCTCAAATCGGTTCAAATATCCCCTTGCAGATTCTACAAAAAGAGTGTTTAAAAACTGCTCTATCAAACGGAAGTTTCAACTCTGTGAGTTGAATGCACATATCACAAAGAAGTTTCTCAGAATGCTTCTGTCTACTTTTTATGTGAAGATATACCCGTTTCCAAAGAAGTCCTCAAATTGGCCCAAATATCCACTTGCAGGTCCTTCAAAAAGCGTGTTTCACAACTGCTCTACGAAAAGGTATTCTCAATTCTGTGAGTTGAATGCACACATCGCAAAGGAGTTTGTGAGAATGTTTCTGCTTAGATTTTTATGAAGATATTTCCCTTTCCAACGAAGGAATGCAACCGGTCCAAATATCACTTTGCAGATTCTACAAAAACAGTATCTCAAAACTTCTTTATCAAAAGGAAGGTTCAACTCTGTGAGTTGAATGCACACATGACAAAGACATTTCTGAGAATGCTTCTGTCTAGTATTTGTTTGAAGATATTCCCGTTTCCAATGAGGGCCTCAAATTGGCCCAAATATCCACTTTCAGGTTCTTCAAAAAGCGTGTTTCACAACTGCTCCACGAAAAGGTATTCTCAACTCTGTGAGTTGAATGCACACATCACAAAGGACTTTGTGAGAATGTTTCTGCTTAGATTTTTGTGAAGATATTCCCCTTTCCAATGAAGGAACACAATCGGTCCAAATATCGCTTTGCAGATTCTTCAAAAACAATGTCTCAAAACTGCTCTATCAAAAGACAGGTTCAACTCTGTGAGTTGAATGCACACATCACAAAGACATTTCTGAGAATGCGTCTGTCAGTTTTTATGTGAAGATATTCGCGTTTCTAATGAGGGCCTCAAATTGGTCCAAGTATACAGTTGCAGGTTCCTCAAAAACAGTATTTCACAACTGCTCTATGAAGAGGAATCTTCAACTCTGTGAATTCAATGCAAAAATCACAAAGAAGTTTCTTAGAATATTTCTGTCTAGTTTTAATTTGAAGATATTTCCTATCCCACCATAGCCCTCAAAGCGCTACAATTGTTCACATGCAGATTCTGTAAAAAGAGTTTTTCGAAACTGCTCTATCAAAAGAAAGGTTCAACTCTGTGAGTTGAATGCAGACATCACAAGGTAGTTTCTGAGAATGCCTCTATCTATTTTTTATTTGAAGATATTCCGGATTCCAATGAAGGAACCATAGCGTTCAAAATATCCACTTGCAGATTCTACAAAAAGGTTGTTTCAAAACTGCTCTATCAAAAGGAAGGTAAAACTCTGTGAGTAGAATACACATTTCACAAAGCAGTTTCTGAGAATGCTTCCCTCAATTTTTTATGTGAAGAAATTCTCTTTACCAAAAAAGGCCTCAAATCGGTCCACATATCCCCTTGCGGACTCTACAAAAAGAGTGTTTCAAAACTGCTCTATGAAAAGGTATGTTCAACTCTGTGAGCAGAATGCACACATCACAAATAAGTTTCTGAGAATGCTTCTGTCTAGTTCTTATGTGAAGATATTTCCTTTTCCACAGAAGGCATCAAAGCGCTCCAAATGTCCACTTGAAGATTCTACAAACGAAGTTTTTTGAAACTGCTCTATCAAAAGGAATGGTAAAATCTGTGAGTTTAATGCACACATCACAAAGAAGTTTCTGAGAATGCTTCTGTCTAGTTTTTATGTGAATGTATATGCGTTTCGAATGAAGGCCTCAAAATGGTGCAAACATCATCCTGCAGTTTATACAAAAAGAGTGTTTCATAACTGCTCTATCAAAAGGAAAGTTTAACTCTGTGAGAAGAATGCACACATCACAATGCAGTTTTTGAGAATGCTTCTGTCTAGTTTATATTTGAAGATATTCCCGTTTCCAAGGAAGGATTCAAAGTGCTCCAAATAACCACTTGCAGATTCTACAAAAAGAGATTTTCAAGCCTGCTCTATCAAAAGAAAGTTGCAGCTCAGTAAATTGAATGCACACATCACAAAGAAGTTTCTGAGAATGCTTCTGTCTAGTGTTTATGTGAAGATATTTCCTGTTCCACTGAACGCCTCAAAGTGCTCCAAATGTCCACTTGCAGATTCTACAAAAAGAGTGTTTAAAAGCTGCTCTATTAAAAATTATGTTGAACTCTGTGAGTTAAATGCACACATCACAAAGAAGTTTCTGATAATGCTTCTGTCTACTTTTTATGTGGATATTTCATATTCCACTGAATTCCTAAAAGTGCTGCAATTGTCCACTTACAGATTCTACAAAAAGAGTGTTTCAAAACTGCTCTATGAAAAGTTATGTTCAAGTCTATGAATTGAATGCACACATCACAAAGCAGTTTCTGAGAATGTTTCTGTCTAGTTTTTATGTGAACATCTACACGTTTCCAAGGAAGACCTCAAATAGGTCTAAATATCCCCTTGCAGAATCTACGAAAAGAGTTTTTCAAAACTGCTGTATCTAAAGGAAGGTTCAACACTGTGAGTTGAATGCACACATCGCAAAGAAGTTTCTGAGAACGCTTCTGTCTTGTTTTTATTTGAAGACATTTCCTTTTCCACCATAATCCTCGAAACGCTCCAAATATCCACTTGTAAATTCCACAAAAAGATTGGTTAAAACTGTTCTATGAAAAAGAAGGCTGTACACTGTGAGTTGAATGCACACATCACAAAGTAGTTTCTGAAAATGAATCTGTCTAGTTTTTATTTGAAAATACTCACGATTCCAAAGAATGCTTCAAAGCACTCCAAATATCCACTTGCAGATTCTACAAAAAGAGTGCTTTAAAAGTGCTCTATCAGAAGGAAGTTTCAACTCTGTGAGTAGAATGCACACATCAAGAAGAAGTTCCTGAGAATGCTGCTGTGTATTTTTTAAGTGAAGTTATTTCCTTTTCTACCACAGGCCTCAAAGCGCTGCAAATATCCACTTGCAGATTACACAAAAAGAGTGTTTCAAAACTGTTCTATCAAAAGGCAGGTTCAATTCGGTGAGTTGAATGCACACATCAAAAAGAAGTTTCTGAGAATGCTTCCGTCTAGTTTTTATGAGAAGATATTTCCTTTTCTTCCATAGGCCTCAAAGCACTCCAAATATCCACTTGCAGATTCTAGAAAAAGAGTGTTCCAAAACTGCTCTATGAAACATTATGTTCCATTCTGTGAGTGGAATGCACACATCTCAAAGATGTTTCTGAGACTGCTTCTGTCCAGTTTTTATGTGAAGATATACCCGTTTCCAAAGAAGGCCTCAATTTGGTCCAGATAGCCACTTGCAGTTTCTTAGAAAGCATGTTTCACAACTGCTCTATGAAAAGATTTGTTCACCTCTGTGAGTTCAATGCAAACATCACAAAGAAGTTTCTGAGAATGCTTTGTCTAGTTTTTATGTGAAGATATTTCCTTTTCTACCATACGCCTCAAAGCACTGCAAATATCCACTTGCAGATTCTACAAAAAGAGTGTTTCAAAACTGCTCTATCAAAAGGAAGGCTCATCTCCGTGAGTTGAATGCACACACCAAAAATTAGTTTCTGAAAATTCTTCTATCTAGATTTTATTTCAAGATATACCCGTTTCCAATGAAAGCTTCAAAGCACTCCACATATCCACTTGCAGATTGTACAAAAAGAGTGTTTCAAAATGGCTTGATGAATCGTTATGTTCAATTCTGTGAGTCGAATGCACACATCACAAAGAAGTTTCTTAGGATACTTCTGTGTAGTTTTTATATGAAGATATTTCCTTTTAAACTGAAGGCCTCAAAGCGCTCAAAATGTCCTCTTGCAGATTCTGCAAAAAAAGTTTTTCAAAACTGTTCTATGAAAAGGAAGATTCAACTCGGTGAGTTGAATGCTCACATAACAAAGTAGTTTCTGAGAATGCTTCTGTGTACTTTTATGTGAAGATATTCCTGTTTCTGATGAAGGCTTCAAAACGGTCCAAATATCCCATTGCAGATTCTAGGAAAAGTGTGTTTCAAAAGTGTTCTATCAAGAGGAAGGTTCAATTCTGTGGGTTAAAAGCACACATCACAAAGGAATCTCTGAGAATGCTTCTGTCTAATTTTTATGTGAAGATATTCCCGTTTCCAACAAAGGCCTCAAAACGGAACAAATTTCCACTTGCAGATTCTACAAAAAGAGTGTTTCAAAACTGCTCTATGAAAAGTAAGGTTCACCTCTGTGAGTTGAATGCACACATCACAAAATCGTTTCTCAGAATCCTTCTGTCTAGTTTTTATGTGAATCTATTCTGGATTCCAATGAAGGCCTCAAATCGGTCTATCCCCTTGCAGAATCTACAAAAACAGTGTCTCAAAACTCCTCTATCAAAAGGAAGGATCAACTCTGTCAGTTGAATGCACACATCACAAAAAAATTCTGAGAATTCTTCTTTCTTGTTTTTATGTGCAGGTACTCCCGTTGCCAAAGAAGGCCACAAAGCATTCAAAGTATTCACTTGCAGATTCCACAAAAAGACAGTTTCAAAACTGCTCTGTGAAAAGATATGTACAATTCTAAGAGTTGAATGCACACATCACAAAGAAGTTTCTGAGTATGCTTCTGTGTAGTTTTTATTTTATGATATTTCCTTTTCCACCATAGCCCAAAATCACTAAAAGTGTCCATTTGCAGATTCTAAAAAAGAGTGTTTCAAAAATGCTCTTTAAAAAGATAGTTCAACTCCTTGAGCTGAATGCACACATCACAAAGAAGTTTCTGAGAATGCTTCTGTCTACTTTTTATGTGAAGAAATTCCCGTTTCAAATGAAGGCCTCAAATCGTTCCAAAATTCCACTTGCAGAAGATAGAAAAAGAGTGTTTCAAAACAGCTCTATGAAAAGTTATGTTCAACTCTGTGAGTTGAATTCAAACATCACAAAAAAGTTTAGGAGAATGCATCTGTCTAGTTATTATGTGAAGACATTTCCTTTTGTACCATAGGCCACAATGTGCTCCAAATATCCACCAGTAGATACTTCAAAAAAAGTGTTTCAAAACTATTCTATCAAAAGGAAGGCTCAACTCTGTGAGTTGAATGCACACATCACAAAGTAGTTTCTGAGAATGCTTCTTTCTAGGTTTCATTTGAAGGTATTCCCGTTCCCAATGAAGTCTTCAAAGCGCTCCAAATATCCACTTGCAGATTCTACAAAAAGAGTGTTTCAAAACTGCTGTATCAAAAGGAAATTTCAACACTGTTAGTTGAATGCACACATCTCAAAGGAGTTTCTGAGATTGTTTCTGTCTAGTTTTTAAGTGAAGATATTTCCTTTTCTACCATAGGCCTCCAAGTGCTCCAAATATCCAATTTCAGATAATACAAAAAGAGTGATTCAAAACTCGTCTATCAAAACAAAGTTTCAACTCTATGATTTGAATGCACACATCACAAAGATGTTTCTGAGAATGTCTTTGTCTAGTTTTTCAGTGAAGACAGTTCCCTTTCTACCATAGGCCTCAAAATGGTCCAAATGTCCCCTTACAGATTCTAGAAAAAGAGTGCTTCAAAACTGCTCTATCAAAGGGAAGGTTTAATTCTGTGAGTTGAATGCACACATCTTCAAGAATTTTCTGAAAATGCTTCTGTCTAGTTTTTATGTGAAGAAATTCCCGTTTCAAACGAAAGCCTCAAATCGGTGAAATATACCCTTGCAGATTCTACAAAAAGAGTGTTTCAAAACTGCTCCATCAAAAGGAATGTTGAACTCTGTGAGATGAATGCATAGATCACAAAGTAATTTCTGAGAATGCTTCTGTCTATATCTGCACATAAAAAATGTGCAGATATTCCTGTTTCCAATGAAGGCCTAAAAGCGTTCCAATTATCCACTTGCAGATTCTAAAAAAAGAGGGTTTCAAAACTGTTCTATGAAAAGTTATGTTCAACTCTGTGAGTTGAATGCACACGTCACAAAGAAGTTTCTGAGAATGCTTCTCTCTAGTTTTTATGTGAAGATATTTCCTTTTCCACCGAAGGCCTGAAATCACTCCAAATGTCCACTTGCACGTTCCAAAAAAAAAAAAAGGTTTCAAAGCTACTCTAGCAAAAGGAAGGTTCAACTGTTTAAGTTGAATGCACACATCAAAAAGTAGTTGCTGACAATGCTTCTGTCTAGTTTTTATGTGGAGATATTCTTGTTTCCAAAGAAGGCCTCAAATTGGTCCAAATATCCCCTTGCAGATTCTACAAAAAGAGTGTTTCAAAACTGCTCTATGAAAAGGTATGTTCAATTCTGTGAGTTGAATGCACACATCACAAAGAAGTTTCTGGGAATGCTTCTGTCTAATTTTTATGGGAAGATATTCCCGTTTCCAATGAATGAATCCAACAGTCCAAATATCCACTTGCAGATTCTACAGAAAGAGTGTTTCAAAACTGTCCTATGAAAACTTATGTTCTACTCTGTGAGTTGAATGCACACATCACAAAGAAGTTTCTGAGAATGTTTCTGTCTAGTTTTTATATGAAGATTTTCCCAATTAAAACGAAGGCCTCAAACTGGTAAAATTATCCACTTGCAGGATTTCAAAAAGACTGTTTCACAGCTGCTCTATGAAAAGGCATGTTCAACTCTGTGAGGTGAATGAAAATATCACAAAGAAGTTTCTGTGAATGCTTCAGTCTAGTTTTTATTTGAAGATATTTCAATTTCCACCATAGCCCTCAAAGCGATACAAATGTCCATTTGCAGATTCTGCAAAAAGAGTGTTTCAAAGCTGCTCTATCAAAGGAAATGTTCATCTCTGTGAGTTGAATGCACACATCACAAAGTAGTTTCTGAGAATGCTTCTGATTTTATTTGAACACATTCCCGTTTCCAATGAAGGCTTCAAAGCTCTCCAAATATCCAATTGCAGATACTACAAAAAGAATGTTTCAAAACTGCTCTATCAAAAGGAAGATTCAACTCTGGGAGTTGAATGCACACAACACAAAGAAGTTTCTCATAATGCTTCTGTCTAGTTTTTATGTGAAGAGATTTCCTTTTCCAATGAATTCCTCTAAGCACTCCAATTGTCTACTTCCAGATTCTACAAAAAAATGTGTTTCAAAACTGCTCTATGAAAAGGATGGTTCAACTCTGTGAGTTGAATGCACACAACACAAAGAAGTTTCTCATAATGCTTCTGTCTAGTTTTTATGTGAAGAGATTTCCTTTTCCAATGAATTCCTCTAAGCACTCCAATTGTCTACTTCCAGATTCTACAAAAAAATGTGTTTCAAAACTGCTCTATGAAAAGGATGGTTCAACTCTGTGAGTTGAATGCACAGATCACAGAGAAGTTTCTGAGATTGCTTCTCTCTAGTTTTATGTGAAGTTGTTGCCTTTTCCACCAAAGACCTCAAAGCACTACAAATGTCCACTTGCAAATTCCATAAAAAAAGGTTTCAAACTGCTCTATCAAAAGGAAGTTTCAGCTCTGTGAGCTGAATGCACACATCACAAAGAAGTTTCTGACAGTGCTCAGGTCTTGTTTTTATCTGAAGATATTTCCGTTTGCAATGAAAGCCTCAAATTGGTACAAATATCCCCTTTCAGATTCTACAAAAAGAGTTTTTCAAAACTGCTCTATGAAAAGTTATGTTCAACTCTGTGAGTCGAATGCACACATCACAAATTAGTTTCTGAGAATGCTTCTGTCTAGATTTTATGTGAAGATATTCCCATTTCCAATGAAGGCTTCACACTGTCCAAATATGCTCTCGCAGATTCTACAAAAAGAGTGTTTCAAAACTGCTCTATGAATAGTTATGTTCAACTCCATGAGTTGAATGCACACATCACAAAGTAGTTTCTGAGAATCCTTCTGTCTAGTTTATATGTGAAGATGTTCCCTTTTTCAATAAAGGCCTCAAATCATTCCAAATATCCACTTGCAGGTAGTTCAAAAAGAGTGTTCAACAACTGCACTAAGAAACTGTATGTTGAACTCCGTGAGTTGAATGCAAACATTCCAAACTTGTTTCTGAGAATTTTTCTGTGTAGTTTTTGGTTGAAGATATTTCCTTTTCCACGCTAGCCCTCAAGGTGCTACAAATGCCCTCTTTCAGATTCTACAAAAAAGAGAGTTTCTAAACTGCTCTATCAAAAGAAAGGTTCAACTCTGTGAGTTGAATGGCCATATCACAAAGTTGTTTCTGAGAGTGCTTCGGTCTAGTTTTCATGTGAAGATATTTCCTTTTCCACCGGAGAACTCAAAGTGATCCAAATGTCCACTTTCAGATACCTCAAAAAAACTGTATCTAAATGGCTCTATCAAAAGGAAGGTTCAACTCTGTAAGTTGAATGCACACAAAAGAAAGAACTTTCTGAGAATGCTCAGTCTAGTTTTTATGTGAAGATATTTCCTTTTCCACTGAAGGCCTCAAAGCGCTCGAATTGTCCACATTCACATTCCACAAAAAAAGTTTTCAAAACTGCTCTATCAAAATGAAGGTTTAACTCTTTGAGTTGAATGCACACATCACAAAGAAGTTTCTGACAATGCTTTTGTCTAGTTTTTATGTGACGATATTCAAGTTTCCAACAAAGGCCTCAAATCGGTCCAAATATCCCCTTACAGATTCTACAAAAAGACTGTTTCAAAACTGCTCTATGAAAAGTTATGTTCAAATCTGTGAGTTGAATGCACCCATCACAAAGAAGTTTCTGAGAATGCTTCTGTGTAGTTTTTATGGGAAGATAATTCCGTTTCTAATGAAGCCCTGAAACGGTCCAAATATCCACTTGTGGATTATACAAAAAGAGTGTTTCAAAACCGCTCCATGAAAACTTATGTTCTGCTCCGTGAATTGAAAGCATACATCACAAAAAATTACTGATAACGCTTCTGTCCAGTTTTTATGTGAAGATATTCCTGTTTTTAATGAAGGCCCCAAATCGGTCCAAATATCCACTTGCAGGTTCTTCAAAAAGAGTGTTTCACTACTGCTCTATCAAAAGGAATGTTCAACTCTGTGAGATGAATGCAAACTTCTCAAATAAGTTTCTGAGAATGCTTCTGTCTGGTTTTTATTGGAAGATATTTCCTTTTCCACCACAGCCCTCAAAGTCCTACAAATTGTTCTCTTTCAGATTCTACAAAAAGAGTGTTTCAAAACTGCTCTATGAAAAGAATGGTTCAACTCTGTGAGTTGAATGCACAGATCACACAGAAGTTTCTGAGATTGCTTCTGTCTAGTTTTATGTGAAGATATTTCCCTTTCCACCGAAGGCCTCAAAGCTCTCAAACTGTCCAATTGCAGATTCTACACAAAATGTTTCAAAACTGCTCTATCAAAAGGAAGTTTCAAATCTGTCAGCTGAAGTCACACATGAAAAAGAAGTTTCTGAGAATGCTTCTGTCTAGTTTTTATGTGAAGATATTCTCGTTTCCAACGAAGGTATCAAAGAGGTCTAAATATCCACTTGCAGATTCCACAGAAAGAGTGTTTCAAAACTGCTCTATGAAAAGTTACGTTGACCTCTGTGAGGGGAATGCACACATCTGAAAGAAGTTTTTGAGAATGCTTCTGTCAAGTTTTTCTGTGAAGATATTCCTGTTTCCAATGAAGGCCTCAAATCTGTCCAAATAACCACTTACAGGTCCTTAAAAAAGAGTGTTTCACTGCTGCTCTATGAAAAGAAATGTTCAGCTCTGTGCGTTGCATGAAAACATCACAAAGAAGTTTCTGAGAATGATTCTGTCTAGTTTTTATGTGAAGATATTTCTTTTTACACCAGAGCCCTCAAAGAGCTGTAAATGTCCACTTGCAGATTCTACAAAAAGAGCGTTTCAAAACTACTCTATCATAAGAAGGGTTGAACTCTGTGAGTTGAATATATATATCACAAAGTAGTTTCCGAGAATGCTTCTGTCTTGTTTTTATTTGACGATATTCCCGTTTCCAATGAAGGATTCAAAGAGCTCCAAATATCCACTTGCAGATTCTGCAAAAAGAGTGTTTCAAAACTGTTCTATCAAAAGGAAGACTCAAGTCATTGAGTTGAATGCACACATCACAGAGATGTTTCTGATAATGTTTCTGTCTAGTTTGTATGTGAAGATATTTCCTTTTCCACCAAAGGCCTTAAAGCCCTCCAAATGTCCTCTTGCAGAATCTACAGAAAGTGGGTTTCAAAACTGATATAGCAAAAGGAAGGTTCAACTCTGTGAGTTGAGTGCACATATCACAAAGAAATTTCTAAGAATGCTTCTGTCCAGCTTTTATGTGAAGATATTCCAGTTTCCAAAGAAGGCCTCAAATATGTCCAAATATCCCAATGCAGATCCTACAAACACATTGTTTCAAAACTGCTCTATCAAAAGAAAAGTTCAACTCTGTGAATTGAATGAACACATCACAAAGACGTGTATGAGAATGCTTCTGTCTAGTTTTTATGTGAAGTTATTCCGTTTCCAACAAAGGCCTGAAATCATTTCAAATTTCCATTGCAGTTTTCTCAAAAAGAGTGTTTCACAACTCCTCTATTAAAAGTATGTTCAACTCTGTCAGTTGAATGCAAACTTCACAAGGATATTTCTGAGAATGCTTCTGTCTAGTTTCTATTTGAAGATATTTCATTTTCCAACATAG